>NC_071616.1:45100776-45178276 GCF_014839835.1 Dryobates pubescens | reverse complement strand
TGGCCTCTGGTTTTATTTTCATTACTTCTTACCTAAGCATTCCTGATGTCCGTCGTTAAACCTTTGTGGTTTTTTTGGCTCACCAGTTTAGCGTCGTGTCTTCCTAAAATTTCAGGCAACATGTCATCACATGGTGTACAAAAAATAAACACCAGATTGCAACCACAACACTGGAAAAAAAAAAAAAAAGAAAAAAAAAGAAAAGTCATGCTTTTTCAAGTGCAGAGTTTCTGAATAATAGGTACCCAGGCTCCTTGGGTTCGAGGGTTTTCCCTTCGGTGTGTTGGCAACTGGGCTCTGTGGAACGGCACACAAATAACTAAGCAGATACCATCCATTGTGGGCATGACAGTGAGCTCTAAAGGTAATTACATGGCACACAAAATGCTGCTGGTTACTCTAGGAAGAATTGCTGTTAGCATCCAGGCCTGACTCAGCTCTGCTTCCACACAGAATCACAGAATGGTCCAGGCTGGAAATGACCTCCAAAGGTCATCCAGTCCAATCCCCTCTTCAGTCAGCAGGGAAATTCTCCACTAGATCAGCTTGCACAGAGCCCTCTCCAGCCTCACCTTGAATATCTCCAGGGATGGGGCCCCGATGACCTCCTTGGGCAACCTGTTCCAGTGCTCCAGCACCCTCACAGTAAAGAACTTGTTCCTAACATCCAATCTCAATCTGCTCTTCTCTAGTTTGAAGCCATTGCCCCTTGTCCTATCACTGCAGGCCTTTGTGAACAGTCTCTCTCCATCCTTCTTGTAGCCCCCTTCAGGTACTGGCAGGCCCCAGCCCTCTACCCTCCTTCTCCCAGCATCCCAAGGATATGCAGATCTCCCTGGGACTTTGAAACCTGATCTTTATTAACCATAGTTCAGGATTTTAAACTGAGGAGGTGTTACTCAGTAGGAATTCAGCAACTATGACATCTGGAGCTTTGTTATTTTATACTCTTCCAGAAAATGGAGCCTAAAAGGATTCAAAGGCTTCTACATTACATTCTGAACAGCCCAGCACCTTTGTTCTAAGAATAAATACACAAGTTAGAAATAAATAATGAAGTGGGTTCAAACCAGAGGCTTACGTTGCTTTTGAGGATATCCACATATGATCAGCTGTTGAAAGAGCTGCAGTTCAGCTGTGCTGAGCTGAGATTTAGTGACAGGGGCACACAGGGCTCAGGCTCAAAGGCAGAACCTCAGTCTTTTCCTTCGTGAGCGCAAAATGGGTACGGAGACATCAGCCTGCACGACACCGGGAGACAACCCATGGCCCCGAAACGCCTTGAACGCTTTCCAGCAGCGTGGAAGACTTGGTGGGGCCAAGCTTCAGGCCAAGATTCCATGAAGAAGGCTAAGAACAAATGTAGGCTAATTTTTCCTTGGCAAAGCACATCGCTCTTTTTTTCGCTTACCTGTGATTGCTGAAGATAATAAAATGGATGTGTGCACCTCAAATTAAGCAAGAGATTTATTGGTTTGTTGAAAGGACTCCATGATGCTGCTGGGGAGAAAGTAGCCTGGCCTGCTGTGGCCAGGAGAGGCTGTTTTGATAGGAGGCTGCTTGACAAGGTACAACGCAGGGAAAACTTTTTTTTTTGTTGTTGAAGAAGAAGATTTCCTCATCCTCACTTCCCACTCCATATCCTCCCACCATCCTAAATTACCCTTTTTACATCTTAATTGATGGAAAGACAAAGAAACCACTGTGACTGAGCAGAGCTGCAGAGTGGAGCAAAAAAATCGCAAAGGGCAAGGCTGATAAAAAAGCAGCGCTGGGTCCAGCCTGAACATTTTGAGGCAGAAAAGAGAAAAAAAGAAAAAAAAAGCAGAAGAAAGCTAAAAATGTACATTGCCAGTGAAGGACAAAGAGTATTATCAGCATTGTTGCTGCAGTCTGCTGAAGCATTTGCATCAGACAAAAGATGCAAGAACTGGCAAGTAGAATTAATGGAAAAGAAAGGATAAAAACCCAGCAAAAATGTAAATCGTTATTGGGGGTTTTCATAATTCTTTTAAACAGCACAGCACACACTTCAGGGTTCTGAGAGTCAGGCCCTTGGACACAGCTTTCTCTTTTTTTTCTTTTCCTTGGGTTTTGTTTGTTTGTTTGTTTTTGGTTTAATGAAGCTCAAGCCTATGGTTAAAAGTCTTTTCTAAATAAAAGCATGGTGAGACCTCACCTGGAGTACCGAGTCCAGGTGTGGAGCCCTCAGTATAGGAAGGACAAGGATCTGATGGAAAGGGTCCAGAGGAGGCCATGAAAATGATCAGGGGGTTGGAGCACCTCTGCTACAAGGACAGGCTGAGGAAGCTGGGGTGTTCAGCCTGGAGAAGAGAAGGCTCCAGGCAGACCTAATAGAGGCCTGCCAGTAGTTGAAGAGGGCTACAAGAAGGATGGAGAGAGACTGTTTGCAAAAGCCTGCAGGGACAGGATGAGGGGCAATGGCTTCAACTAGAGAAGAGCAGATTTAGATTGGATGTTTGGAACAAGTTCTTTGCCACGAGGCTGCTGGAGCACTGGAACAGGTTGCCCAGGAGGTGGTTGGGGCCTCAACCCTGGAGATCTTCAAGGTGAGGCTTGACAGGGCTCTGAGCAACCTGATCTAGTTGGGGATGTCCCTGCTGACTGCAGAGGGGGTTGGACAAGATGAGCTTTGGAGGTCCCTTCCAGCCCAGGCTGTTGTGTGATTCTATGTGGAAGCAGAGCTGAGTCAGGGCTGGATGCTAACAGCAATTCTTCCTAGAGTAACCAGTAGCATTTTGTGTGCCATGTAATTACCTTTAGAGCTCACTGTCATGCCCACAATGGATAGCATCTGCTTTGGTATTTCCAGATATGGGTCCAGGTTCAGCCATCTGTATGTGTGACTATTTGAAAATAGGGTTTGCACCTATGGCAGAGAGGGAGTGCTTAACCTGCTTGAAGTTGGCAGCATGCTCAAGCACCCTGTTAGATCGTGGTGAGGGAGAGAAGGTTAAACCTTCCAAAGGAGAAAGAAAATAGTTGTGAAAGGTTTGGGCATCTTTTCAGGATTGCTGGCACACTGTAGTGTGCTCACTATTAATGCTGCTACTTGGTGTGTAGAACCTTCAGAGCAGAGCTCTTTGAAGCTGAGCTTTAGATTGGGTCTTAGGAAGAAGTTCCTCAGTATGAGGGTGGTGAGACACTGGAATTGCCCACGGAGCTTGTGGATGTCTCCTCCCTGGAGATACTCAAGGCCAAATTGGATGCCTTGGGCAACCTGGTCTAGTTGAGAGGCATCCCATGGCCACGGCAGTGGGGTTGGAGTAGATCACCTCTAAGGTCCCTCCCAACCTAAGCCATTCCATGATTCTGTGCTTCACACATCTGATATGATTGTGAAATTCAGATCTTAGCATTTCCAGGTCCTGGAAACATTCTGGAAAGAGTAACTAGTTTAAAAGAAAAGGGATAGAGTTGCTTTTCACTGATTTTTTTCTGAGGGGAGGGAGATGTGGCACAGGCAGATAGTAGGTAAAAAGCTCTACACTGTAGGTTTATTGGGAACTAAACCCTAAGCTGTAGGGGGGGAAAGCTTAATTAAAAAAATTAACTCATTACTCACTGGTAACTGTTTGTAAGAAATAAAGTGAGAATATGTCTGGTTTTAGCAAATGAACATCTTGAAAGGGATAACTCTTTTGGAGGCAGAGAATATTAACTTACAGAGGTCTGTTGTAAGGATTAAATGTAACACTTTGGCTGTTGTCCTGTTCCTATAGAAAGTAATGAGAAATGGAGGAAAACTTTAGAAGTACACACTAGAAAGTTTAATTTTATTCCTGAATTCACCTTATTTGGCATTGAGGAAGCTGAGTTATCTTTTTCTGCCTCTCTCTTTCCTTGTATTTCTGTAAAGTGAAGATCTGCATAACCTTTTAGACTCTATCCAGGTTCAGCTTTTAAATGATTTTTAATTCATATTTTTTCCTACCATTATGCAGTCAGGCCAGATAGATGATAAATTATAGAATCATAGAATTGTTAGGGTTGGAAGGGACCTCAAGGATCAGCCAGTTCCAACCCCACTGCCATGGCCAGGGACACCTCGCACTACAGCAGGTTGCTCACAGTCACATCCAGCCTGGCCTTAAAAACCTCCAGGGATGAGGCTTCCACCACCTCCCTGGGCAACCTGTGCCAGGCTCTCACCACCCTCATGGGGAAGAACTTCTTCCTAACATCTAATCTGAATCTCCCCATTTCCATTTTTTGCTCCATTCCCCCCACTCCTATCACTCCCTGATACCATCAAAAGTCCCTTCCCAGCTTTCTTGTAGCCCCCTTCAGATACTGGAAGGCCACAATTAGGTCTCCTTAGAGCCTTCTCTTCTCCAGACTGAACAACCCCAACTCCCTCAGTCTGTCCTCACAGCAGAGTAGCTCCATCCCTCTGCTTATCCTCATGGCCTTTCTCTGGACACCTTCCAGCACCTCCAGATCCTTCCTGTAATAGAGGCTCCAGAACTGGACACAGTGCTCCAGGTGTGGTCTCAGCAGAGAGGAGTAGAGGGGGAGAATCACCTCCCTCGACCTGCTGGCTGTGCACATAAAGAAGGTGCTCATGACTTTCTTGGTCTTACTCTGCCATTTGGACAGCATTCAAGTTTAGTTGAATGCTAAAACCTTAGGATTACCCAAATGGTAGCTGTAGATCAGCAGTTTTCAACCTGCACTCTGCCATCTGGGAGTCTCCAGATTATTCCTGAGTGGTTCGCAAAAACTGACTGAAATCCCAGCCTACATCAGTTCCTTATATTCCCTGGGCAAGTTCAATGGAAATATTTTTACCACTTGGAAAATCAGAAAGGTTGCAACCCCCTTTTTTTTCCTAAGTGATTTATTTATCACTTGCTTAGGATATGATTGAATTTTCCCAAAAAGCATCAGATAACTTGCAATAAGCAGCAGATGTTTGTTTTTTTTCTGGCTATCTCCTGACTGGAAAACCTCAGAGGTGTTTTTTTCCTCCTCTCCCCCCCCTCCCCCCCCCCCCAAATATTTTCACTGAATTTTCCATAAAATTCCTTGAGATTTTCATTTTTACAAGGAAAGATTTGCCAGTGCACAGAAACCAGGCCTTGGAAAGGGCCTTGCATCGAGCAAATCCACAGGAGATAACTAAAAAGCAAGCCTCATGTCACTGGATTAAAGTGTGCCTGGCAGAAAGGGATGAAAATGTGGCACAAGCTAGAACAGAGGAGGGTCCACCTCAGCGTGAGGAGGAACTTCTTTACTGTGAGGGTGATGGAGCCCTGGGGCAGGCTGCCCAGAGAGGTTGTGGAGTCTCCTTCTCTGGAGGCTTTCCAAACCCACCTGGATGCATTCCTGTGTGACCTGCCCTGGGTGATCCTGCTTTGGCAGGGGGAGTTGGACTCAATGACCTCTAGAGGTCCCTTCCAACCCCTAACATTCTGTGATTCTGTGATATGAATAGAATAGAATAGAATAGAATAGAATAGAATAGAATAGAATAGAATAGAATAGAATAGAATAGAATAGAATAGAATAGAATAGAATGAACCAGGTTGGAAGAGACCTTCAAGATCATCGTGTCCAACCTATCATCCAACACCACCTAATCAACTAAACCATGCAACCAAGCACCCTGTCAAGCCTCGCCCTGAACACCCCCAGCGATGGCGACCCCACCACCTCCTCAGGCAGCCCATTCCAATGGGCAATCACTCTCTCTGTGTAAAACTTCCTCCTAACCTCCAGCCTAAACCTCCCCTGGCACAGCCTGAGACTGTGTCCTCTTGTTCTGGTACTGTTGCCTGGGAGAAGAGACCAACCTCTGCCTGACTACAACCCCCCTTCAGGTAGTTGTAGAGAGCAATAAGGTCTCCCCTGAGCCTCCTCTTCTCCAGGCTAAGCAACCCCAGCTCCCTCAGTCTCTCCTCATAGGGCTTGTGTTCTAAGCCCCTCACCAACTTTGTTGCCCTTCTCTGGACTCGTTCCAGCAAGTCAACCTCCTTCCTAAACTGAGGGGCCCAGAACTGGACACAGCACTCGAGGTGCAGCCTAACCAGTGCAGTGTACAGGGGCAGAATGACCTCCCTGCTCCTGCTGGCCGCACTGTTCCTGATGGAAAATTAAAAGCTCCCAAACTGAAAATGGAATAAATTATCAATCAGTGATGGAGATTTTTCCCAAGCAACCTTACTCCTCGTGTTTAACATATAAATGGGGCAACAACCAACCTCATGTGTTTCAGGAGGAAGCCCCAGCAATAGCTAGATCCATCACCAAGGCCAAGAATTAAATCTTGAGACAGGGTGGAGGCCTGTTGATTTTGGGGGAAAAGTGCCAGAGCCTAACCCAAACCCCAGACTCCAGCCCTTGGGCACAATCTTAATGAGATGCTAGTGGGTTTTTTTTTTTTCCCTTTTTATTTCTTCTTCTTTTTTCTTTGGTCTTTTTTTTTTTGTTAGGGGGTAGACTTTCAATTGCAGCAGCTACTTTTTTATGGTTATTTTTTTTAATTATGTGTCTGCTAAGGCTGTGTAAACGCTGCAGGGTTTAGCTTATGAAAGGTTCATGAACCGAACCATGAGGTTTGGTTCGCAGCAATTCCATCTCAGCTTCTACGTAGGTGTCATTCTTTGATGAAAGATAAGCTTGTAAGGAGAACATCCTGCTGGCTTTCCTGGAGGGGAATGTGTCCTCCCCACTTTCATCCAGCTTAAGGAACCTTTCCCTTGCTGGGGAAGCGAAGCTGACCTGTAACTCGCGTGAGAAATCTCAGCTGCTCTTGCAACACCAGCTGATGGTTGCAGTAGACACCATGGAGGTCTAGCAGACAGCAGAAACCTGCAGGTACCTCATGCCACGCTGGGATTGCAAAGAGCACCGTAACAAAGTGAGAAGTGATCTGGGAGTCGCTGCATTTTCTCTTGTATCTCAGCTTGTGTACTCTCTGGATGAAAATCCAGAAAGGACAGGTTTATTCTCGCTGCCACAGACGGAAAATGTTAAGTGCCTTTGAGATGAAACTGCTGGTTTCAGTGAGGGCTCCTGCCTCAGGGGCTCAACAGACACCTCTGTGGGGTGAGAGGTCAGAAGGACTCATTGAAAGAAGAAGAGGCTGGAAACTCAGGTGGAAAAGGAAACTCGAGTCCTGGATTTAGTCTCCATCTACCTCTGTTGCCTATAGGAAAGCTGATTGATGCCCTAACTGTGGTGGGTTCAGCCTCCATCTACCTCTGCTGCCCATAGGAAAGCTGACTGCTGCCCTAACTGTGGTGGGTTCAGCCTCCATCTACCTCTGTTGCCCATAGAAAAGCTGACTGCTGCCCTAACTGTGGTGGGTTCAGCCTCCATCTACCTCTGCTGCCCATAGAAAAGCTGACTGCTGCCCTAACTGTGGTGGGTTCAGCCTCCATCTACCTCTGCTGCCCATAGAAAAGCTGACTGCTGCCCTAACTGTGGTGGGTTCAGCCTCCATCTACCTCTGCTGCCCATAGAAAAGCTGACTGCTGCCCTAACTGTGGTGGGTTCAGCCTCCATCTACCTCTGCTGCCCATAGAAAAGCTGATTGCTGCCCTAACTGTGGTGGGTTCAGCCTCCATCTACCTCTGTTGCCCATAGGAAAGCTGACTGCTGCCCTAACTGTGGCTCCTAAGGATACTGACCTTTCCTATATATATATATTAACAATGCAAATGATGGATACTGAAATTTTCCATATATGTTTTTAACAGTGGAAAAGATGAGCAAATACTTGTTAAAAATCAGTAGCCCAAGACCTTGGAAGCACACTGCAAATCTAGGAAATCTAGGAAATCAAGAGTAAACTGGGAATTGGGTAAAATAATTCTGCCTGAAACAGTAGTAAACATATGGAATAATTGGCCAGCCAAGCAAGTAATCTAAATGAGTTTAAGAGACAGCTGGACGTTTTTATCTCAGGAGAGAAAGGGCTGAAGGATACAGTGATAAACCAGGGAGGTGAGGATGAAATACACTGAAAGAAAAGGCTTGATGAACCCAAAAGCCATTCTCTAGTCAGCAATTTCTTATGTTTATAAATGCAATCTGAATGGCTGCTGTGTGGATGTGCTATTCCTACACGGTGTCACCATGTCTAAGGAAGAAACATTTTGTTTCAGGAGATGGATTTCACTGATGCAGCCTCCACTGCCAGTAATAGATTTTTTCCTGGATCCACCCACTAAACACAAGCTCTCAAAAAAAAAAAAAAGTGAATTATTTACACTGTGCTTCATTGCTTCAACTTTCAAATTGCTTCGTGTAGTAATACCTTGCAATCCTTTTCTTAGCAGATCTGTGGCTAGAGGAAGTGTGAGCTCCAGATTTCCACTCCAGTGGAAATTTCTTTTGTTACTGTTTTGTCTCCCAACCACAACATTTTGGATCAGCCATGGTGGAAATATCATTGGTACCAATATCAATCAATTAGCCTTTATCAAGCCAAATTCATCCCAAGCAGTGTCTCCAGGTAGTTGTGTCTAGCTAGATTTGATGCAGATCATAGTTTTTTTAATCCCAGGCACTGCACATTTCTTGCAGACACAAAAGAGAGAGAAAAGCATAAAACATAGGGGGGGGTTGGGGGGGGAAATGGAAACAGCATTCAATTTGCAACACCAACTTCTGTACCCAGGCTCAAGAGCCAATTTTAATGCAAGTCCTATGTGTGGTTGCCTAACTCTCCAACCGCTCCACAAATCAGGTGTTCGGATGTGTAATTGGCAAGTTTTTATGACTGTAATTAATTGTGCTTTTAACTGATTGCAGATGCAAAATTGCACCTCTAGGAAAGGAGGCCAGATTGAGGCCCTTTCAAAAATCATGTTCTTCAGGTTGAACCAGAAAAGAT
Organism: Dryobates pubescens; assembly: GCF_014839835.1. Taxonomy (NCBI): domain Eukaryota; kingdom Metazoa; phylum Chordata; class Aves; order Piciformes; family Picidae; genus Dryobates; species Dryobates pubescens. The sequence continues at coordinate 45,169,413 of NC_071616.1, read as the reverse complement.
TGTACAGTAAGTTGAATGAATTTCACAAAAGACTTGATTTTCCACTCCCTTGCAGTTTTGCTTTTGCTGGTGAAGCATCACTCACTGGCTTTAGTGCAGTTTTTCTGATTAACACTGGTGCAAGTTAAACAACAACAACCAAAAAAAAGGGAAAAAACCCAACAACAAGTCTCTCTGTGTCTGGAATTAGGGTGGTAGGAGGATGTACAGTGCAGAGTGTGCAGCTGCCCCACTTGCATTTGGAAAGAGAGCAGCATTGTCACCTTCCTCTGTTTAGAAGTGCTGGGACTGGTTGGTGAAATGCCCACTCTGACACCAGAACTGTGGTTTCTGTAGCACCACAGCCATTCCACTTCTGTATCCCATTGTGTCAGATGGGTATTTCTGGACAGAGTAACCCTTGCTCACAGTAAAGCTCTTTCAAGGAATTCAGATTTGGTTCAATGCTGTGCAAATAACTCAGTGGCCAGTGTCTTAAAAACAAGGGACAAAAGGGGAAGTAAAGGAAAGTAAGGGAGCCTGGAGCCCTCAGTATAGGAAGGACATGGACCTGACGGAGTGGGTCCAGAGTAGGCCATGAAAATGCTCAGGGGGTTGGAGCACCTCTGCTACAAGGACAGACTGAGGGAGCAGGGGGTGTTCAGCCCGGAGAAGAGAAGGCTCTGGGGAGTCCTAATAGTGACCTGCCAGTACCTGAAGGGGGCTACTAGAAGGGTGGAGACTGTTTACAAAGGTCTTCAGTGAGAGGACAAGGGGCAACGGCTTCAAGCTAGAGAAGAGGAGATTTAAATGGGATGTTAGGAACAAGTTCTTTACCATGAGGGTGGTGGAACACTGGAACAGGTTGCCCAGGGAGGTGGTTGGGACCCCATCCATGGAGACATTCAAAATGAGGCTCTGGGCAATCTGTTCTAGTGGAGGATGTCCCTGCTGACTGCAGAGGATGTTGGACCAGATGAGCTTTGGAGGTCCCTTCCAGCCCAGCCCATTCTATGATTCTATGATTGTCATCTCCAAGTAGAGATTCAATAGAAACCCTTCTTAAATTCAACTGTATTCTCTCCTTTATGCCTCAGCATTTTACTCTGTGAAGGAGTCTGAAATAAGGATTTCCACTACATTATCATAAGATACATATTGCTTCAAAGTGTTGTCACATCTGATTCATATTCCTGATTGCATTTAATGAAGGATGATAAAGCAATGTACCAAGTTTATGTAATTCAAATAAACTCACACAAAAATAAGCAGGTAGCTACACTGGGGGCATGGGGGGGTGGAGAAGGGAGGGAAATATGCCCACCCCCAGCACATCACAGGATCACACAGGGTCAAAGGATGTCAGGGGTTGGAAGGAACCCAGAGAGATCACTGAGACCAACCCCCCTGCCAGAACAGGACCATACAATCTAGCTCAGGTCACACAGGAACACATCCAGACAGGACTTGAAAGTCCCCAGAGAAGGAGACTCCACATCCTCTCTGGGCAGTCTGCTCCAGGGCTCTGTGACCCTTACAGTAAAGAAATTACCCCTTGTGTTGAGGTGGAACCTCCTGTGCTGCAGCTTCCATCCATTGCTCTTTGTCCTATCCCAGGGAGCAAGTGAGCAGAGCCTGTCCCCTCCCTCCTGATCCCCAGCCCTCAGATATTTAGAAACATTTATTAAATGCCCTCTCAGTCTTCTCTTTTCCAGACTAAAAAGCCCCAGGTCCCTCAGCCTCTCCTCACAGGCAGTGTTCCACTCCCCTAACCATCCTTGCAGCCCTCCATATACACTAAAGGTCCAGTTCAGAATCTCTGCTTACTGCAGAAGGGGTTAGACTGGATGACCTTTGGAGGTCCCTTCCAACCCAGACCATTCTGTGATTCTGCTTCTGTGAAACCACTGATTCTTTAATTGCTCTATTCAGACACACAACTAAGCTTTCCCATTCCTCTTGATAATTGGGATTTTCATTATCCTTCTCCCACCCATCAGGAGAGAGGATAATAAATGCCCCTGACTACAAATCATGCACTGGGCACAGGCCCCTCTTTCTGCACCTCAGTGTGGAAGTATTTGTAATAGAGACCAGATTTGCTCAGTTCTCTTCTGCTTGGCAGGTTTATCCTTTCCTTGTGAAAACAAATCGACAGAAATCATTCTGTAATCAGGAAACGTATTGTTACCACAGTATATTTTTCCATTAGGCTCCATGTGCTGCAAACATCTTCTTCCCTCCACCCCATTAATCTCCTTTCCTCCACTGAGATCCATCTAAAAGGTTCCCTTTCTCTTGGGCTAGCACTGCAGGCAATGATTCACCAGAAACTCGTTCCCTAGTGACAGCACTGAGTCTCACTGGGCTTGCTTGAGAAGACATTTGCCATGCTTTCACTGCTCACCCCCCAAAAGACTTGGGGCAGAAAAGAAACTGTCTGAAAGCAGCTAATATTTTACTATTAGTATTAGAAAGTTGGTTCATGTTAGCCAAGACAGTGTCAAGCTGCAAGGTAGAGAAAGGAGGGAGAGCTCCCAGGTGCAACCATGGGGCCTCGTTGCTTCCTTGGTGTTCCTGGGGAGTTTTTCCTCAGAGATTTCCAAGGAAGAACTAGTTGAGGCAGCTCTTAGAAGACAGTGAATTTGTTTCTGATTGTGGCATGGCCTGGCCACATGAATCTATTTGACTATTTAAGTCTCTAATACAGAATAAAAGGAATTTTCTTCCTCTCCTACACCTTTTGGTTTTGGTTTTTTTAACTTCCAAGGCATCTCCTCTGGCATTTTCCCTTGACAGTCCGTGATGCTGGCCTGCAGCCCAAACAGTTCCCCCTGTGGATTCCAGAATATCCTCCTCATCAATGTCCTCCTCCTCAGGTCCCAGCCAGGGCCTGGATCCTTCCTCAAACAATTTCACAAAGGTTAAGCTTTTTTTCACTCCTCCCAGGGTGATAGACATTAACTGCTCTCCTTGGCTTATCCTTGAGGTTCAAATCCAGTAAGAATTAGTCAGTGCTCTGAGAGTTAATTCCTCTCTGATTCACTTCTCCCCTCTGCAGGAGAAAGGGCTTAGTAATACTTACCTGACACCTCACCCTGGAGTGAAATTGTATTGTTAAGACAAATAGTTCACACTTCATAAATGAAAACATAATGTAAGGTTCTTAGATCTGTTTGAATTCTATTTTCTGCAGGTTCACACGGTTTGGAGGGCTTTGGAAATAGGGAAATGTCAGAATGAGAGAGTTTGCATGGCAGGAAGGGATTTCCTAGTCACAGTTCCCATTCTCTTGCAGCAGGAGATCTCACAGATCACCAGGGCAGAGAGGAATACGTCTTCTTTTCAGTGTGAACAATTCCAGATTTCCTTCTTTGCAGAATAACCAACTAACTAAACAAATAAATAAATGAATATACAGCAAGCTATCAGCAGGGAAAATAGAGAAGGCACCGCTTTAAAATGTCTGTTTCAGAACACTCTTGCTGCCCTTGCTTCAAGTTCCATTTCCTGCTTCATTGTTTTATTGTGACTGCAGTAGAAAACATATTCCCTTCTTTGTATGTGACTCATAGTCGTTGTTGCTGACTATTCATTCAGTTCAGACTTGCTGCTGTGTCCCAGCCCTTGTCTGAGACCTGCTTTGTTCCAGCATTCGGTTGGGAACGTGAGCAGGTTTTATCCTTCTTCTTTTTTATATACCTCACAAGGTAAACAAGGGAGAGATATTGCATTTTCCATGTGTTTCCAGACATATCTTATCTCTGATATTAGTCACTCTGAGCTGATGTTTCAGCCTGTTTAAAGTTGACCTCTCGAGTTGTGAACTTCCTTGAAAAAATACTGATAAGCAAAAAAACTGGAGCGGCAATTAGCGAGGGAGTGGCGGTGCCAGGAGTTAACATTAGCCTTTTATCTCAATGGGGTGGAATGCAAATGTGGCAAAGGCTCCCAGGTGAAGAAATACATATATTGGTAAATCAGTGTGCTGGCTTCAGGACGGTACTGAGGAGAGGAAGTGGCCGGCAGCGCAGAAAGAGCATCGTTCGAAGGTGCAGTTCCCCTCTCCAGTCAGTGAAGGGAGGAGTGCCAGGCACCATGGCATTTCACCTTCTACTCAGCTCTGGTGAGGCCATACCTTGAGTATCGTGCCCAGTTTTGGGCACCTCAAGACAAGAGAGATGTGGAGGTGCTGGAGGCAGTGCAGAGGAGGGCAAGGAAGCTGGGAAGGGCCTGGAGAAGAAATCTGATGAAGAGCAGCTGAAGGAGCTGGGGATGGTTAGTGTGGAGAAGAGGAGGCTGAGGGAGACCTCATTGCTGTCTACAGCTACCTGAAAGGTGGTTGTAGAGAGGTTGGTGCTGGTCTCTTCTCCCAGGTAATTAGTAATAGAACAAGAGGAAATGGCCTGAAGCTGCAGCTGGGCAGAGTTTAGACTGGAAAGTAGAAAAAAAAAATTCCCATCAAGAGTGGTCAGGGATTGGAATGTGCTGCACAGGGAGTTAGTGGAGTCCCCAAGCCTGACTGTGTTTCAAGGTGGTTTGGATGTGGTGCTTGGGGATATGGACTCCAAGGACTCCAGCCTCTGGAAAAGGGTTTGGGAATACTGGTGGATGAAAAGCTGGGTATGAGTCGGCCATGTGTTGTCGCAGCCCAGAATGCTGACTCTATCCTGAGCTGCATCCAAAGCAGCAGGGCTAGCATGTCAAGGGAGGTGATTCTGCCACTCTACACCACGCTGGTGAGGTCCTCCTCAAGTGCTGAGTCCAGCTCTGGTATTCTCAGCATAGGAAAGACATGGACTTCTTAGCGAGGGTCTAGAGGAGGGCCACAAAAATTATTAGACAGCTGAGGCACCTTCCCTGTGAGGACAGGCTGAGATAGTTGGAGCTGTTCAGCCTACAGAAGGCCCAGGAAGGCCTCACTGAAGCCTTTCAGTACTTAAAGGGGGCCCACTTGGAAGATGGGGAGGGAATCTTTATCAGTGAGTATCATGGTAGGATGAAGAGTAATGTTTTTAAACTGAAAAAAGAGCTAGATTTAGGTTAGACATCATAGAATGTCAGAATTGTTAGGGTTGGAAGGGACCTCAGGGATCATCTAGTTCCAAATCCCCTGCCATGGGCACGGACCCCTCACACCAGATCAGGTTGCTCACAGCCACATCCAGCCTGGCCTTCAAAACCTCCAGGGATGAGGCTTCCACCACCTCCCTGGGCAACCTCTTCCCATTTCTCACCACCCTTATGGTGAAGAATCAGGAAGAAATTCTTCACTGTGAGTCTAGTGAGACAGTGGAACAGGCTGCCCAAAGAGATTTTGGATCCTCTGACACTGGAAAAGTTCAAGGCCAGGCTGGGTAGGGCTTTGAGCAATCTGATCTGGTGGAAGGTGTCCCTCTTCACATCAGGGGAGCTGGAGCTAGATGATCCCTTCCAATCCAAACCATTCTATGATCCTGTGATTCTAGGACTCAGTAGGTGGGATTTGTGCTGTGAAGGACCAAACACTGATGCAGTTCCACCTTCCCCTCCAAATACCAACTGGAAATTCAACCCTGCAGGAGCAATTGTTTTCCAGTGCTGTTTTGGTCTTGCCCAGGAGTTTGTTAATCATGAAAACAGAAGGTTAGGAATAGAGTAAAGAAATCTCTTCTTGATGAGGAGTTTATTCAGGTAGGGTTGGGTTGTCTTGGGTTTGTTTTGTTGTTTTTTTCATGAATTTTTGGATTACTCAATGAGTGGTTCATGTGAATACATCTGAGCCTGGAACTGCTTGTAAAATAAGTGCCCTGCATGCATCATTATTCACTCTTTCCATTGGTTACCTAAGCCATGTGGCCTGATTTCTGATCACTGTCTCCATCAAAGTAGCTGTACAGCTGTTTTATTAACAAAAGGAAGGCTGTTGTCAAGTTGGTCTGTCATGGACAGCATGGGAGCAACTTACTGAATTAGAAAGAGACAAGTTGTCAAAAACCAGGGAGACACTGCCTTTTTTCTTTGGTTCCATCTCACATCAGCCCTGAAGTATCACTCTTAGACAGCAGAGTAGAAAAATGTGACACAGAGTAAGATTAGGTTTTTAAAAGCCCAGTTCACCTGGAGAACAGTAACTCCACAGGCAAGTGGACTTGTATTAAGGAGCAGCAGAACAATCAGAATCATGGAATCATAGCATAGCTTAGGCTGTAAGGGACCTTAGAGCTCATTGACTGTAACATCTGCATCATGGGCAGGGATGCTTCTCAACTACACTAGGTTGCCCAAGGCCTCATCCAGCCTGGCCTTGAACACCTCCAGAGAGGAGGCAGTCACAGCCTCCCTGGGCAACCTGTGCCAGAGTCTCACCCCACTCCTGCTGAAGAACTTCTTCCTCAGCTCCAGTCTAACCCTTCTCTGCCTCAGCTTCAAACCATTCCCCCTTGTCCTGTCTCTAGACACCCTGATGAAAAATCCCTCTGCAGCCTTCCTGTAGGATCCCTTCAGGTAATGTTAGGCAGCTCTAAGGTCCTCTCAGAGTCTCTCCCTCTCCAGGCTGAACACCCCCAGCTGGCTCAGCTTATCCTTATAGCAGAGGTGTTCCAGCCCTTGGATCATCTTCGTGGCTTCCTCTGGACTTGTTCCAACAGCTCTGTGTTCTTTTCTGTGCAGAGTGAGCACTAAGCATCACAGTCAAATTCCTACCTGTCCCTCGAGGAGCTCAGCCCTCTAATTGCAAAGCCTATGTGGCTGTGCATCCAACAGTGCCTTTTATTTTCTGTCTCATTTGACAGTTTTCTATTATGTGACAGATCCTCAGTGTTATTTTCACAAACACTGAGTAACTGTTATGGGGATATTTGCTCCTTCCTCACTGGGAAGGTTGCAATTAGAGACTCCTTAAGCCTCCACTCTGGCTGTGGGGAGAAAGGACAGCACAGGAAATTTGAGCTTCTTCCTTATTTTTAAAGCAGGTCAGAGGGGGTGCTGGTGGATGAGAAGCTCAACAGGAGCCAGCAGTGTGCACTTGCAGCCCACAAAGCCAACCAGAGCCTGAGCTGCAGCAAGAGAAGCAGAGCCAGCAGGGCCAGGGAGGTGATTCTCCCCTTATGCTTCACTCTGCTGAGACCACAGCTGGAGCACTGTGTCCAGTTCTGGAGCCTCTGTTCCAGGAAGGATCTGGAGGTGCTGGAAGGTGTCCAGAGAAGGGCCATGAGGATGAGCAGAGGGCTGGAACTCCTCTCCTATGGGGACAGACTGAGAGAGTTGGGGCTGTTCAGTCTGGAGAAGAGAAGGCTCCCAGAAGACCTTTCTGTGGCCTTCCAGTATCTGAAGGGGGCTACAAGAAAGCTGGGGAGGGACTTTGTAGGGTGTCAGGGAGTGATAGGACTGGGGGGAGTGGATCCAAGCTAGAGGAGGGGAGGATTCAGATTAGATGTTAGGAAGAAGTTCTTCCCCATGAGGGTGGTGAGAGCCTGGCACAGGTTGCCCAGGGAGGTGGTGGAAGCCTCATCCCTGGAGGTGTTTGCAGCCAGGCTGGATGTGGCTCTGGGCAACCTGCTGTAGTGTGAGGAGTCCCTGGCCATGGCAGGGGAGTTGGAACTGGCTGAGCCTTGAGGTCCCTTCCAACACTAAAAATTCTATGATTCCATGTATTAAAGAGCAATAGGGCAGTAGAATAATGCAGGGTGCTACAAGGATGTGGGCTCATGCCAGCCCTGATCCAACAATAGGGCTGGAGTGAGCACTTCTGGCATAGCTGCTGTCCACTCTCTGCCTCTTCTGCAACTGCTGGAGCAAATGTAAAAGTCTGCCAGCACAAGTGGTCAAGATAAAGCAGGAAACCATTAGTAATGACCCTGCCAGCTTGCTCCATCCCCAAACCCACTCTTTTATTGCTGATTGGATGGGCTTGAAATTGATTTACCCACAGACATTCATTCAAGCAAAATTAATTTGTGTAAATGCTCATGAGGAAAAAAAATAATGAATTAGTTCAGAACACCAAAGTGATCAGACTCATCTTCTTCCCTGAAATGCAAAACCCTCCTTCTTCCTCAGCTAGGAGTACAAAACAGAACATCATGCTTCTTATGGAAGGGGTAGTTAAGGGGGGGGCATGTCTGATTATAACTTTTTATGTTATAAAATGGTGGTGGTATATTCTTTTGCAATGTTTAAGTGCAGGTGCTTTAATTAAAATTCCTTTCCATTGTAAAGAATCATAGAATGGTCCATAGAATGGTCTAGGCTGGAAGGGAATCCAAAGCTCATCCAGTCTGACCTCCCTGCAGTCAGCAGGGACATCCTCCACTAGATCAGGTTGCTCAGAGCCCTCTTGAGCTTCACTTTGAATATCTCCAGGGATGGGGCCTCAGCCACCTCCCTGGGCAACCTGTTCCGGTGTTCCACCACCCTCATAATAAAGAACTTCCTGATATCCAATCTAAATCTACCCTTCTCTTGTTTGAAGCCATTACCCCTTGTCCTGTCACTACAGGCTCTTGCAAACAGTCTCTCTCCATCCTTCCTGCAGCCCCCTCGGGTACTGGCAGGCTGCTACTAGGTCTCCCTGGAGCCTGCTCTTCTCCAGCCTGAACACTCCCAGCTCGCTCAGCCTGTCCTGGTAGCAGAGGTGCTCCAAACCCCTGAAATGGTACACATTTTAAAGAGGCCAAAAAACTTGGTGCAAAACCCAAAAAGCTTCTGCCAGCAGGAAACCCCATTTTCTGTTTCCTAAACCAACAGATTTGTATTGTCTTCTCTACAGGTGGTGGTCAGGTATTTAGATTCAGTTCCTGCAGGGGATTTGTGCATTCCCTTACAGCTTAACAGCAGGTAGCTGAATGAACCCCTGGGGTTTTTTTGGATTGGACCCCTCTTCAGGTGCAGAAAGGAAATTAGCAAAGATAGATAGATAGATAGATAGATAGATAGATAGATAGATAGATAGATAGATGGATGGATGGATGGATGGATGGATGGATAGATGTATAGATGTATAGATAGATAGATGAATGGATAGATAGATAAATAGATGAATGGGTAGATAGATAGATGGATAGATGGATAGATAAATAAATGAATGGATAGATAGATAGATAGATAGATAGATGTATAGATAGATAGATGAATGGATAGAGAGATAGATAAATGGATGGATAGATAGATAGATAGGTAGATAGATGTATAGATAGATAGATAAATAGATGAATGGGTAGATAGGTAGATGGATAGATGGATAGATAAATAGATGAATGGATAGATAGATAGATAGATAGATAGATAGATAGATAGATAGATGAATAGATAGATGAATGGATAGAGAGATAGATAAATAGATGGATGGATAGATAGATAGATAGAGATAGATAAATAGATGAATGGATAGATAGATAGGTAGACAGACAAATAGATGAATGGATAAATGGATGAATGGATAGATAGACACACAGATGGATGGATAGATAGATGGATTGATGGGCAGACAGATGAATGGATGGATAGATGAATGGATGGATGGATGGGTAGATAGATGGCTAGGTAGATAGGTAGACAGATACATAGATAAATAGACAAATAGGTGATAGATAAATAGATACATAGGTGATAGATAGATAGATAGATAGATAGATAGATAGATAGATAGATAGAAAAATAAGAATCAGCTGAATATTGCTGATCAGAATCATCAGTAATTCTGCTCCCTGACCTTGCTGTCACTCCCAAGGCTGGTGGACACTGGCTGCATCACAAAAATAATCTACTGTGATGCTGACCCTGTAGTGTCTTTTACATTTTTGGCATGAAAAGGAAACAAAATCCCTCCACAGGCCACACTGATAATTAATAGTGATTGGCTCCACTGGTAATTTTCTGTGATGAAGACATTAAAACAGTGTCAAGAAGCCAGGAACAAGTGATATGTAAAATAATTAACACTAAAGGGAACCCAGGAAGCTGCTTATTAAAATCCATCGGTGGATTATGTGACCCTGTGATTACAAAAGCTGGGGAGCACGTGGCTTGGTCTGCATCTTTTTGATCCAGTCACCTGATGGCACTCTGTCAGATTGCTGGCTCCTCACACTACGTAAAACTCAGGTATGGTTTATGGGGTGGCCTTTTGACAGGAGCTGGAATCAGAAACGGCTTAGGCTGTGCCAGTGTTCGGCACTGTTTTCATTACCTGCTGATATAATGCAAGTATTACACTGAGCCAACTGAATTATCTGCACTTCCCTGAGATTCTCCCTCACTCCCTGTAGTCATTGTTCCACTCATAATAAAATTATCCTATCAATTTGCCACAAGAGGAAGGCTGGAGTTCACTAAATTACAGCCACGCGTGTTTGTCATGGAGCGATACCAATTAAAAACAAAACAACAACAACCAATAAAACAACAACCAAAAAAAAACCCCACACCACCACCACCAACAAAAAAGCAAACCAACCAAAAAAAAAAAAAAAACAAACCCCACAAAAAACCCCACAAACCAAACAAACAGCCAAAAAACCAAACCAAACCAAAATCCAACAAGCCAAACTAGATTCCACTTTTAAACTGTTCATGGAGAGCAGCGAGATTGGCTCACAGAGGAGGCCACCCCCGATTTCCAAGCAGTGGAAATTTCATTTTTCCTTTAATTAGTAAACCAGCATCTCTCTAGGAAAAAAAAAATAGTAACAAAAATAACAAAGGGAAGGAAAAAAGAAGCAGCGAGGTGCTAAATGATATCTCACCAAATGACACCTGGCCTCCCTTATGAGTGATTAGTTTGAGAGATTTGCTCTGTGAGGTGGAAGCAGCATTTTGCACTTCTTTCCCCCTGCTCCCCCTATAATTTTCTTCCCCCCACCCCCTTTTTTCCAGCCTGAAAATGGTGTTTGTATAGACAGCAAAAAGGATGGGCTTGATGATCTCTAAGGTCTTTTCCAACCTGGTTAATACCATTCTCTTCTCTTCTCTTCTCTTCTCTTCTCTTCTCTTCTCTTCTCTTCTCTTCTCTTCTCTTCTCTTCTCTTCTCTTCTCTTCTCTTCTCTTCTCTTCTCTTCTCTTCTCTTCTCTTCTCTTCTCTTCTCTTCTCTTCTCTTCTCTTCTCTTCTCTTCTCTTCTCTTCTCTTCTCTTCTCTTCTCTTCTCTTCTCTTCTCCTCTACTCCTAGTCTAGTCTAGTCTATTCCTACTCTATTCCTATTCTATTCTATTCTATTCTATTCTATTCTATTCTATTCTATTCTATTCTATGCTATGCTATGCTATGCTATGCTATGCTATGCTATTCTATTCTATTCCTACTCTATTCTATTCTACTCTATTCTATTGTCTGACAGCTGAAGGGAAGCCATCTCGGTGCAGCTGTAGCAGTGGTGCCACACAGAAGCCCTCAGTTTGGGAGTGGCCCAGGGGCACTCTCTGTATGAGCCTTTGATGCTCTGATGTGGCAGTGGCAGCTGCTGGGGGGCTCCTGACTCTCCAAGAATCTCCCCATGGCCGAATTCTGATGCGGTGCTTGTGTGGCCTGCTGGATCATAGAATCACAGAATTGTCAGGGTTGTAAGGCACCTCAAGGATCAGCCAGTTCCAACTCCCCTCACACTAGATTAGGTTGCTCACAGCCACATCCAGCCTGGCCTTAGAAACCTCCAGGAGTGAGGCTTCCACCACCTCCCTGGGCAACCTGTGCCAGTCTCTCACCACCCTCATGGGGAAGAACTTCTTCCTAACATCCAATCTGAATCGTTCAGCCCTGTCCTGTCTGGGGGGGGACAAATGAAGTCAACAGCTGATTCATGTGCACAAAATGCTCCCCAAATTAATCTGTCTGTGTAGCAGAAGAACTGTTTGCAGAGCTCCTGCAGCAGCAGATAGGCTTCACAGGATGTGTGATGCAGAATGACTTCCCGGGGCCACCTCCAGACTCTTTCTGCTTACAACCTGTGATTATTCCTCTGAGTTCCAGGGAGCTACTACTTTATTTTTCTCTCTTTCTTTTTGTCAACAGTTCCTAGCTTTCATGATTTCTGTGCCAATATACAAGTGAAAACCAGAAACTGCTAGCATAGAGCTCTATCTAGAGACTTAGCATCATAGAATCATCAGGGTTGGAAGGGACCTAAGGATCAGCCAGTTCCAACCCCCCTGCCATGGTCAGGGACACCTCACACTACATCAGTTTGCTCTCAGCCACATCCAGCCTGTCCTTAAAAACCTCCAGGGACATGGCATGTATGCTGTCTCCTGCAGCTTCTGAGACATCAAAGCACCCCAAGCATGCTGACTTTTGAGCTCCCCAGAGAGGTTGTGGAGTCTCCTTCTCTGAAGACTTTCAAGACCCATCTGGATGTGTTTCTGTGTGACCTGTGCTAGGTTCTGTGGTCCTGCTCTGGCAGGGGGTTGGATCTGATGATCTTCAGAGATCCCTTCCAACCCTTAACATCCTGTTAGCCTGTGATCATTTATGAGTCTTCTCATATTCATATTTCCCTGGATATTCTTATTTTCTTCCACTTGGCTGCTATTTTTATACTGTTGGTTGGTTTTAAGCTGGAACTTGCTTCTGTTTATATAGAATAATAGAGTCACAGAATCATAGAATGGTTTGGGTGGAAAGGACCTCCAAAGGTCATCCAGTTCAACCCCCCTGCAGACAGCAGGGACATCCTCCACTAGATCAGTTTGCTCAGAACCTTGTTGAGCCTGACCTGGAACATCTCCAGGGATGGGGTCTCAACTACCTCCCTGAGCAACCTGCTCCAGTGTTCTACCACCCTCATGGTGCAGAACTTGTTCCTCACATCTAATCTAAATGTGCTCTGCTGATTTCAAACCATTGCCCCTTGGCCTATCTCTACAGGCCTTTGTAAGCAGTCCCTCTGCAGCCTTTTTCTAGGCCCCCTTCAGGTATTGGATGGTTGCTATTAGGTCTCCCTGGAGCCTTCTCTCCTCCAGGCTGAACAACCCTATGTCTCCTCATCAGGTGAAGACAGCTCCAACGTGAAGGTGGTTATAGATCTTCATAAGTCCCCCTTATCCTGCTGCTGGCAGAGTGTTCTGCCTGATAATCTGTAGTTATTTCCAAGCCATTATAGTACTGCAATGATTCTTCTCAGATATTGTATGTGAGCTCTGAGTGGTTGTTTCTTTACTACTGCTTTATGTGTTGATTTTATTGCTGGGCTCACACCTATGCCTTACAGCTGTAGGTCCATGTAGTCTTTGCTAAGCAGTGTTTCCTGCTTAGCTGATGTTTTTCTTAACTGATCTGTTGTCCATCTGTTCTTCTGGATTGCAGCAGGCTAATCCCTGAGGAAATGATCTTGATTTATCTTTCCATGCCAGGCTCCAGGGACACTGTGCTGTGGGGGTCCGGTACTGCAAAGTGGGGCATGGGTGTTACCTTTCCTGCCTTTGCCATTTTTCCCTCTGTCTGTAAAAACTGTTGACATGGAGGAGACTGTGCCTGCTTATTTTTTTGTCTGTTTATATTCTGGGTTCTAGTCCCCATTTATTCAATCTAGCATTAAGCAGCTACGTGAACACTTAATTAGGAGCATAGCTGCCCTTTTCTAAACAACACAGATGGAGAAGAGCCCTTGGAGAGGGCAGTTTGGATCACAGGTTCACTTGCTCTGTGAAATTACCTGCTTTGCTTTGCTGCTGCTGGGAGTGACTCCCCAAAACTGTGCATTCCACAGGATGAACTTGAGCCCAAGCCTGCTTACCCAACACCAGAATAATGCTTCCTTGTGTCTGTTTAGTTTCTATCCTCCAAAGTTCATTCCAAACTAAGTTTTGGGTTAGTAGTCCAGGAGCCTGTAGTCAGTAGCTGTTAAGCACCCCCACACTGCTCCATGCACATTCTTCACTTGTCTTTCATGCTTGATGCCTGGTTAGACAGCACATTTCTCAGCTTATCTCTGGTATTTATCCCCCAGGAAATGCTCTATGCAAACTTACTTTACTATGTAATGAGACTAGCAGTGTGCTGCCAGTCACTGAGGTTTAGCTGATGGGTGCTTTCTTACCCAGGAATGGGAAATCATTTGCTTATGACTGTCTACCCTCATTCAGAAAATAAATAGGATCAAGATCAGAAAACTCATTCTTAGCACAGCCAGGCAAAATCTTGGCCTTGGCCCTCCTGGAATCTGAAGAATTCTTCTACCTTTTACTTCATTCCCTACTTCCTGACTGCATTTGCTTTCTGGACAGTGTAGGTGACAGTGCAGACAAAGCAGGGTCAGCAGTCAAGTGCAATCTTGTCCATCTAAGGAGAAGCACACAAGAGCTTATGGACACAGAAGTTACCATGAAATAAAGAAGTAAAGCACAAAGTGCACTTGAGAGCCACTCTGTGGCAATGGCTCACATGCACCTTCTCTCTTTATGGTAAACACAGCAATTTGGGGATGATTTACCTCTGAAGATGGGATAAGTCTGATTTCCTCTTCTGGAGGGCATGTACAGCTCATGACTAAGGAACAGCTGATGTCATAGATAGTCACACTTTAATTTACTCTGCCTGGGATTGTCCCTGTGCCCTACCCCTTGGTCTACCACAGAGCTAACAAACCCAACCTCTGTTTTGAGGAGGGCAGAGCAACTTCAGCTTTTGGGAATGGCTGTCAGAGCAAGTCAATAACTGTGAGGGTTTGTGAGGGAATGTGATGTGAAACAGGTCTATAATAGACTCTTATAGGCACCAGTTCCAATTTATTCCATGCAAACCACCTCAGATGTAGTTGGAAGTGTGAACATTTTTGCAAAGGCATTACTCAAGTGTTTGTTGGATTAAGGGGAATGCCTTTCTTAGTTGGTGGTCACAGTGCTACATAGCTAGGCCACAGCCAATGTTTCTGTTGTAAGTGCATTTTCCTTTGAGCTTTTTGGTTGACTGCTTCTTTCTAGTCTCTTAGGCCATAATTCTGAACTTGCACTCCAAAAAAAATAGCTGCTCTATGGAGAATTCAGATTTTACCTTCTTATTAGGCTACATTTGGGTTGGATACAGCCCTTGTCCAAAGGCTTTACCTGTCCCTTTTTCACTGAAAGATTTTTTGACACATCTTGCACTTCATCACAGCCTACACTAATACTGATTAGGTGAACTGGATGCAAAGGCAGCCAGCCCTTAGTGAGGGAGGGGAGGATACTTGAACATGTCCAAAGAAGGGCAACAAGGCTGGGGAGGGGTCTGGAGCACAGCCCTGTGAGGAGAGGCTGAGGGAGCTGGGGTTGCTTAGTCTGGAGAGGAGGAGGCTCAGGGGAGACCTTCTTGCTCTCTAAAACTACCTGAAGGGAGGTTGTAGCCTGGTGGGGGTTGGTCTCTTCTCCCAGATAACCAGCCCCAGAACAAGAGGACACAGTCTCAAGCTGCACCAGGGGAGGTTTAGGCTTGAGGTGAGGAGAAAGTTCTTCTCAGAAAGAGTAATTGGCCATTGGAATGTGCTGCCCAGGGAGGTGGTGGAGTCTCCATCCCTAGGGGTGTTCAAGAAAGGATTGGATGTGGCACTTGGAGCCATGGGTTAGTTGTCAGGAGGTGTGAGGTATTAGGTAATAGGTCTGAGTTGATGATCTCTGAGGTCCTTTCCAACCTGGTTGATTCTATGATTCTATGAGACAAGCATTTGTCTCTCCAGAATTTGCAATGCTTGGGTTTTTTCCTGTGCTCAGCTCTTGTCAGGTTTCTCTTTGCTAAACCCACAAAATCTGTGTGCCATGCCAAAGCACTGTGCAAAAGCTGGCGCTGATTGCAATGCTGGGACTACAGCAAAGGTAGAAGGGAATTGCACCCACAGCCTTCACAACTGGATGTGGAGTCAGGTGCAGCTTTCAAGTGAAGTGCTACATGTTCTGCTATAAGAATCTCCCAGGTCAAGAGGGACAGGGATCTACTCGAGAGAGTCCCACAAAGGGCTGTAAGGATGCTGAAGGGACTGGAGCACTGCCTGGTGAGGAAAGGCTGAGAGCCCTGGTTCAGTCTGGAGAAGAGAAGGCTGGGAGGGATCTGATCAATGTCTATCAACATCTGAGGACTGGGGGTCAGGAAGGAAGGGAGAGGGACAGCCTCTGCCCACTTGTGCCCTGTGATAGGACAAGAGGCAATGGGTGTAAACTACAACAGAGGAAGTTCCACCTCAACATGAGGAGGAACTTCTTCACTGTGAGGGTTGGAGTGGAAGAGCTCCAGAGGTCCTTTCCAACCACTAACATCCTGTGATTCTGCAATCCTCAAGTTCTATGGAAAATAAATGAGACCAAATTGTATTTAGGCTCAAAGTTTCCCAGATACTTTCTATGATTCTATGATTCTGTAAGATAGCTGCTTTCCAGTGCCTGAAGGCACCCTACAGGAAGGCTGCAGAGGGACTTTTTGTCAGGGTGTCTAGCAGTAGGACAAGGGGGAATGGTTTGACGCTGAGGCACAGCAGGGTTAGACTAGAGCTGAGGGAGAAGGATTTCAGTAGGAGGGTGGTAAGACTCTGAAATAGGTCACCCAGGAAGGCTGTGGCTGCCTCCTCCCTGGGGGTGTTCAAGGCCAGGCTGGATGAGGCCTTGAGCAGCTGAGTCTAGCTGAGGTGTCCTTGGGCATGGTGGGGAGGTTGGGGTAGATGATCTCTGAGGTCCCTTCCAACCTAGGCCATTCTATGATACACAGCTAGGTCCCATTGAAATAACTGCATCTGAGTTGGAATTAGCTGTTTGCAATTGTGTAACCTGCCTTTAAATTCTTGGTTTTCTTGGAAATGTTGCTAAGGACCAAGTGGTTAGCTTAACACCACAAAGCATCTGATTACAGAGAAGATCTCATGCTAAAGCCTTAGCTAAGGCTAGTGGAAGGTGATATGAGCAGGCTCTCTCGCTGCTGGTTGTCACCAAGGCTCTGTGTCCAGACTCTTTCACAGGTGGTTGCCACCAAGGCTGTCTGTCAGCCAGGGAGAACAGCAAAAGCAGTGCACTGATATCTTTTAAATTCCTGAAGAAAAGCTGGACAGCCCTCATGAAATGGACGTTTGGTGCTTCTCCCTTTGTCTTTGGTAATCTAGTTTATTTAGTGACTGGAGGATCAAAGCAAGAAGAGCCACAGATTCTTTTAGTTGTACTGATGCCTCCCATCACACATGGGGAGATTCTTCCCTCCAAGCACGTAAAGCTGACCTTTTTCCTCGTTTAAATCCTCCCCTAAAGCCTGCCTCTACCTGTGCCTGCAAATCACTCCCATCTGTCTTGGTTAGGCAAGTGACTCTTGCTTTTCTGCTAAACTGTTTGTTTTACTGTTACTTAATCCTCCCAAACCACCCCCTCACATCTTCCTGTGAGCTCTGTCTGATAGGCAGGTTGGGAAAGTTTTTGGGGTGGGGGCTCTATTATTTTACCAGGATGCTTAGCTTAGCACAAAGGGACTGATCCTTAACTGATACCTTGTGCAAAATAAAAATAACTCCAAATAATAAGAGAGGATTTTATAGGCTAGAAGGTACCTATAGGGCAAAGGGCAACTAACAAGAGCTGGGCCCATGACAACCTCATGAGGTTCAACAAGACCAAGTGCAAGGTCCTGCAGGGCAATCCCAAGCACCAATATAGGCTGGGCAGGGACTGACTTGAGAGCAGCCCTGAAGAAAAGGACCTGGGGGTGCTGGGGGAGGAGAAGCTCAACAGGAGCCAGCAGTGAGCACTTGCAGCCCAGAGAGCCAAGAAGAGCCTGGGCTGCAGCAAGAGAAGCAGGGCCAGGAGGGCCAGGGAGGTGATTCTCTCCCTCTGCTCCACTCTGCTGAGACCACAGCTGGAGCACTGCATCCAATTCTGGAGAACCTCTGTTCCAGGAAGGATCTGGAGGTGCTGGAAGGTGTCCAGAGAAGGGCCATGAGGATGAGCAGAGGGCTGGAGCTCCTCTGCTGTGAGGACAGACTGAGAGAGTTGGGGCTGTTCAGTCTGGAGAAGAGAAGGCTCCAAGGAGACCTAATTGTGGTCTTCCAGTATCTGGAGAGGGCTACGAGAAAGCTAGGGAGGGACTTTTGAGGATGTCAGGCAGTGAATGGACTGGGGGGAATGGAGCAAAAGTAGAAATGGGTAGATTCAGATTGGATGTTAGGAAGAAGTTCTTCCCCATGAGGGTGGTGAGAGACTGGCACAGGTTGCCCAGGGAGGTGGTGGAAGCCTCCTGCCTGGAGGTGTTTGCAGCCAGGCTGGATGTGGCTGTGAGCAACCTGCTGTAGTGTGAGGTGTCCCTGGCCATGGCAGGGGGGATTGGGACTGGCTGATCCTTGAGGTCCCTTCCAACCCTGATAATGCTATGATTGTATGATTGTAATGAAGGGCAAATGCTGGCTAAAACGAAGGGCAGTTGTGTTTTGTGTAAGCCAAGAAATATGATTAAATCTTCTTGATTTAGCAGCAACTTGAGCCTGTTCAGTGCATAAATCACTCCTAGCTTTCCTCCAGCCTTAATACCCAATCAGCTCCTAGGAGGACCTAACTGCTGCTCTCAGGCATCCATCCCCCGGCCTTACCTGTAACGACGTCCAAGCTCAACTCCGAAGTTGTAGTTAAACATTTTGTTAATCAGTATGGATTCGAACGCTTTCTAAGAAGGGCTCTGTTCATTACAAGTGCCACAACTGGAGCTCGCTCATTAGAAAAGAAACATTTGGGGGGCTGGGAAACAAAACAGGAATGCCAGCAGAGTAATTATCCTAACAGTCGCCTCTGGGAGCGCAGGAAGTGGTGCTCTGTGGCGCAAACCCTGCTCCTCGCAGCCCCACGCTGAAACGAGGCGTTTCCAGTAGATAACTCCAAGTAAGTTTGAATACTGTGGGTTTCTTTTTTTAATCACAAAAATGTTTCAAACACTCTTCCTTCCATTCATTATAGCAGGAGAGGCTACTTGGCTCTTTAATAGGAGCACTTACAAACAATCCGAGTGTAATAACCAGCTGCATAAAATTAGCAGCGATTGAGCCGCCGCCGAACTTCTCGCTTGTCAAACAGTGCAGAGCTCTGGGGTTTTTCTCTTTATTATTCTTATTTTTGCTCAGTTCTTAGGTAAATTTCACTGCTTGGTAGCATCTCACACCAGACAAAGAGCAGGGAAAGGATGGGGGGTTGTGGGGGAAGAAAGGAAAAAAAAAGAGAAGTGCAAAGCATAAGCACTGCAAGGCCAATGCAATTTCTGGTTGATGGATGAAAACCATGGTTGTAAGCTGGCTGGGAGGTGTCTCGAAGCCCTGCAAGTAAAAACATCAGGGGGATCAGAAAGCCAGCTCCAAAGGCAAGCGAGAGGCTGTTGATGAATTACTTTGTGCGTGTTTTAATTACCCTATCATCCTGAGATTTTTGTGTATTGATCTGAGCAGTAGTAATAAAGCTCTTTCCTCCCCTCACTCCCTTCTAAGCATTAGAGCTTTGTCTATTAGGTATGCTTCTAAGGAGAGAAATTACTCATCTCCCAGACTAGCAGGGAGAAAGGAGGGGGGGGAGAAAAAAATACAACTGGGCGGGCATGATCTCTTCTGCTATTCAATATGTTTAAATCTAAATTGTTCATATAATTATTCCAGCATGTATTTTCCTTTTTTCTTTCTCTCTCTCTCTCTCTTTTTTTTTTTTTCCCCTTCCTAGGCTGCAGCCAGGCAGAAAAAATTTAAAATATGAGAAATTGGCCAACGCTAATGTGAAGCAAAATGTAGTTAAATGTTACATTCCTTTCAATGTCGTTTACCAATAGTTATGCATCATGCTGGAATTAAAGGAAAATATTAGCCTGAGAGTCAATGTATTAGTGGGATTTAAAATAACTAATATTTGAATAACCTTGAGGGGGGAAAAAACCAACACACACCACCACTACCTGCAATGAGCATTACTAACACTGGATGGAGAATGGCTCTGGGCAAAGGTGATGGGGAAGAATACCTCAGAACATTTTTGAGAAGGTGGGGGGTTTCTTTGTGAGCTTATTCAGGGGTCCTCTGTAATTTAAAAGCTAACTGTTGGCTTTAAATATCAACCAGTATAAATCATAGTAGTATCAGTCAGTCAGGGTTGGAAGGGACCACAAGGATCATCTAGTTCCAACCCCCGGTAAAAGACACAGATAACGACCTTTATGAGGTAATGGCAAAAGAAGAAGCAGAAAGGTGGGGGGGAAGAGTAGTTTCACAACAGCAGTGAAAGGAAAGCATTTTGAGCCTCATGTTCCATGCAGATAATCTTGGATACTTCCTTGAGCCTCAGTTGCTTGAGAAACTTACGCTGAGAATTTGGCTCGGCTCTCTCATCAGATCACAAAGCAAGACACTAACAAACTCGAAAACTGAGTCTCGCTGTCCAACTTTTCACTCAGCCACCAGGACAAGCTGCCTAAATCCCCCAGTCTCCCTCTCCCTTGCGAGTGGGGCTGCCAAGCTGCTGCTCAGACCTGTGAGACGCGCGGGCAAGCCGAGGGAGCCCAGTGGGGGCCCCCACGAAGCTCTCGCATGAGGGACGGGGGCGCACGGAGTATGAGCGATGGGATTCCAAATCCCATCTTTACCCAATAATAATTAATAATTAATTAATACTTAACACCCATCTAGTGCTTTACAAGCATTAACTAATTAAGCTAATTCACCCAAGGTCAGTCCTTTGTACTCTCACAATACCCCAGATCTTTTTGATCATACACCCTAAAGAGTAAGAACAGTATAGCAGTGATGTTAGTTTTAGCCCAACATTATTTGGCAATTTTGATCATTAGGGATGGAATTAATCAAATATCTACTGTGTCCCATTTTTTTTTTTTTTTTGCATTCTATCTTCCATTCTGCCTTTGCTATTTTTATCTTTATTAATAGCTACTGCTCAGTGGCCTTAAAGAATTTCGCCATTCAACAGAAACTTTTCTTTTTCCAGAGACTTATGCTAATTAGTACCTTGTTTGTGGCTCCAGTGTGATTTATGAGCTACTCTGAGCCCTGAATAACAAAATATCAGGCTGGCTCCATAACTGTCTATTAATTTGTTTATCTTTCTATCTGTCTACCTATCTGGTGGAGTTTAAAACAGAGCAATAACTTCAAGAACAGTGACACTAATGCAGCATTAGATTAAAAGAATGTTACTTTATACGGGCGTAAATGTAATTTAGAGGCACTTAGAGGAAGCTATATACTTAACATGATTCTTGGCCAGTGAAGACAGGTTGATCCCCCTCATTTTGGGATTGCTAATTTGCAGTTAATTAGGAAGATTGATTCTGTTCTCCGATGCATAGGCCCAGCCCTAAACGCATTTTTCCGGTTTCCCTGGCACCATGATAGTTATCATTGTCACGGTGCAAGGATCGCTGAATGACATGGTCCTTCATAAAGCATAATACTTGGGCAGTTTGGGAAAGTAAAGCCCAAACCATTAGCAAAGAGTTTTCTGCTGTGCTCTGTAGACTAAAATCTGGTGCCATCTGCATTTAAAACAACTTTCCCGTCACGTTCCTTTGAGAAGGTTTATTGCAATTAGCAAATAAAAACCAGCGAGTTGATTTAATCCTCAGATAAAATAACACCGTGGCAGAGTTTGAAGGAAATAAAATATTGACATTTTGCTTGAAGGAACTTGTATCCTTAAATAAATGCAGTGGGCACGGCATACTTAAGCTTGTACCTTTTATAGAAGCTAACATTTATTTTCAATGTGTTATCTCTTGAGGAGATTCTTCCCTTGTACTCTCAAAATATAAGCTGGTATGAACGGATTTGGGGGAGGAGTGAAGATGTTGGAATAATCTGCAGCTAGTGTAGGCTAGCAGTAAATTGCTGCTCCCTTAGAGCTGGGGGGAAAGCAGGGGGAGAGCTGTTTCAGGAGGGAGTCTTGGGGCACAGTGGCTTGTGCCTGGCCTGGTGCAGGTTACTCAAGCATGCATGAAGGCAGGATCTGTTCTCCTCATCCTGTGTCATTTAGTGAATGAACAGGGCTGGATATTAGGAAGAAATTCTTCCCAGCAAGAGAGATTGGCCATTGGAATGTGCTGCCCAGGGAGGTGGTGGAGTCACCATCCCTGGAGGTGTTTAAGAGGAGCCTGGATGAGGCACTTGGTGCCGTGGTTTAGTTGATTAGATGATGGTGGTTGATAGATTGGACTGGATGATCTCTGAGGTCTTTTCCAACCTGATTAATTCTGTAGTCTGTATTCCAAAACTGATAGTTTTGAACTGGCCATTTTTCCTAGGTTTGGATTTCAATGAAGCTGGAGGTATCATAGAATCATAGAATTGTTAGGGTTGGAAGAGACCTCAAGGATCATCCAGTTCCAGACACCTCATACTACAGCAGGTTGCTCACAACCACATCCAGCCAACCTTAAAAAACCTCCATGGATGAGGCTTCCACCACCTCCCTGGGCAACCTGTGCCAGTCTCTCACCACTCTCATGGGGAAGAACTTCCTAATATAAAGGTATCAGACCTTTGCAAAGATAAACCAGGACAAGCCTTGCTGTGTTTCTGTCACAACAGGTTGCAATGGGCTTCCCAGCTAGTCCTCTTTCCATGTGTCAGTGCTTGTCCTTGCCACTGCAGACACAGCTCATATAAATACACATCATCCCATCTCTATGCTACTGAAGTTACACTGGGGTTTTCTTCTGCACTCAGACCATTTTTTCTGGCCAGGCTGTTTTAATGAAAGCACAGTTTCCAGCAATTCCCCACCAGTAACTCTGCCCTAGGTTATCTGCCATGGGACTACTACACTAATGATTAGTAAATGAATTAATAAATTCCTTTGTGCATCACTTCACAAACAACTAGTGAACTAGTGGTGAGGCTGGGGAGGGGGCTGGAGGGAAAGTCGGATGAGGAAAGGCTGAGGGAGCTGGGGCTGTTCAGCCTGGAGAAGAAGAGACTCAGGGGGGACTTCCATCACTCTCTACAGCTACCTGAAGGGAGGGTGTAGCCAGGTGGGGGTTCGTCTCTTCTCCCAGGCAACCAGCATCAGAACAAGAGGACACAGTCTCAAGCTGTGCCAGGGAAGATTTAGGCTGGATGTTAGGAAGAAATTCTTCCCAGAAAGGGAGACTGGCCATTGGAATGTGCTGCCCAGGGAGGTGGTGGAGTCACCATCATTTGAAGTGTTTAAGAAAAGACTGGAAGGGGAACTTAGTGCCATGGCTTAGTTGTCATCAGATAGGGGTCAGGCTCTTCTCCCAGTCAGCTTATGACAGTTCAAGAGGACATGGTATGAAGCTGTGCCAGGGGAGGTTTGGGTTGGATATTAGGAAGCACCTCCTCACAGAGAGGCTGATTAGGCACTGGCATGGGCTGCCCAGGGAGGTGGTGGAGTTGCCATCACTGGAGGCCTTTAAGAAAAGCTTGGGTGTGGCACTTGGTGGCAGGGTTTAGCTGATGTGGTGGTGTTAGGTCATAGGCTGGAGCTGATGATCTCAGAGGTCTTTTCCAGCCTCAATAATTCTGTGAGTCTGTAACTTTTCAAAACAAGTCTATGGAAAATTCCGAGGTACTGTTCTAAAACAGCAAGATGAGGTATGCTGAGTCAGTCTGGAAAAGCACAGATGAGAACCTAGAGAGGACCAGAGGCATTCTGTCATGTATTTGGGGAAAAAAGAGATAAGGAGGATTGAGATACTTGCTATGGAATAGTTCCCAGACTCGGCAATTTTCCTTTCAAAATTTCACCCTCTCCCTGTTCGCCATCTTCCTCTCTTGCCTCAGCCTTCCCATTTCACAGTCCTCAGTGCTCACAATCCTGTAAGCCACTGGTTGCAAATAAATGGAAACTACCAGTTCTGGAGCCCCTAGTACAGGAAGGATCTGGAGGTGCTGGAAGGTGTCTAGAGAAGGGCCATGAGGATGAGCAGAGGGCTGGAGCTGCTCTGCTGTGAGCACAGACTGAGGGAGTTGGGGCTGTTCAGTCTGGAGAAGAGAAGGCTCCAGGGAGACTTTATTGTGTCCTTCCAGTATCTTAAGGGGGCTACAAGAAAGCTGGGGAGGGACTTTTGAGGATGTCAGGCAGTGATAGGACTGGGGGGAATGGAGCAAAAGTAGAAATGGGTAGATTCAGATCGGATGTTAGGAAGAAGTTGTTGCCCATGAGGGTGGTGAGAGCCTGGCACAGGCTGCCCAGGGAGGTGGTGGAAGCCTCACTCCTGGAGGTTTTGAAGGCCAGGCTGGATGTGGCTGTGAGCAACCTGCTGTAGTGTGAGGTGCCCCTGCCCATGGCAGGGAGGTTGGAACTGGCTGATCCTTGAGGTCCCTTCCAGCCCTGACAATTCTATGATTCTATCAGATATCCAAACATCCACCAGATGTAAACAGGCAGGGTAGCAAGGGCAGGCAGCAGACATACCTCTTAGTCAGCCCCTTCAATACACACATGTGGCTTGTTGTCAGTGCTTGTGGTTGCAGCCCAAAAGGATCAGGATCAAAGCAAGTGCTTGCCTAGTTCAAAGCCAAAATTGTGTCTTTGCTGGCTCATTTGAATCTCTCATCCAGACTTTCATGGCTTCCTTGTGCGCTTGTAATTACCACAACTTTAAAACCTGACAACCCTTTCCTATGGGCCAATTTCTTTTCTCAGATTGGTGCTTGTGCTCTGCACAGGGGTCCAAGAAAAGATATGCATATGCTCTCTACAGCACAAACTTTGGGCCTAAATTTGATCCATAAAAATACGAGCTGAAAAATAGGCAAGTTAGGAGTGTGCACTTCACAGATGGGAGAAGAAAGTCATCCAGAAGCTTCTGAAGAGCGCCCTTGGGGGTCTGATACGTACTTGCAGGATCTCCAAAACACATTAGGATAAGTGGACAGTTAACTGTTTTCTCTTTGAGCAGTAGGTTGACCCAAAATCAGCCTAGCAGAGGAATTAAACAGAAGATTAATCTGTCTTGTATAAACAAGTCCAGTGGATGTGTTGGAGAGAGACTGAGATCTCTGGGGCTGCCTTCAGAAGACTAAGAAAGGATCAACTCAATGTCTATCAATATCTGAGGGGTGGGTGTCAAATGGAGGGGGCCAAGCTCTTTTGGGTGGTGCACAGGAACAAGACAAGAAACAACGGGTACAAGCTTCAGTGCCAAAGGTTTCACCTCAACAGGAGGAGAAACTTCTTGACAGTGAGGGTGATGGAACCCTGGAGCAGGCTGCCCAGAGAGGTTGTGGAGTCTCCTTCTCTGGAGACTTTCCAACCCCACCTGGATGCATTCCTGTGCAGACTACCCTGGGTGATCCTGCTTTGGCAGAGGGGTTGGGCTGGATGATCTCTGGATGTCCCTTTCAATCTCTTAATGTACTGTGAGACTGCAAAGGTTTTCTCCCAGTTTGAATACCAAAGCTCTGATCTCCAGGTGTGTGCTCCTGACCCCTGCTTAGGGCTTAGCTTCCACAGATTTCCATGACCAAGAAGAGGAGCACCTTTGCAACTTTCCAGCAATACCAAAGGAGCATGAACTGGGAGCTTGGCTTCCCTCTGGAATGGGGAAAGCCCCGGTGGAGTGCAGAGTCAGCAAATCCAAGGCTCACACGACTGTTCCCACACCCAAATATTCTGGCTACACATAGCTTGTGGGTGACTCGTTCATAGTGAAGATCAGATAGCAGAGTTTAGATTAGGCAGTAGGAAGTTTAGACCTGGTGTGAATTTAAAAAGACCTGACCTAAAAATCATGGAGCCATAATCAGCTTTTGCTTGCTTTCTGTACCCTTTTTGGTAGATAGAGAAATGGACCAGAGCAGAAAATTGGAAAATAGTCCCTCACAGAAGGCACCAAAAAGATCTGCTTCTGATTTGAACCTTCTGTGCTGTGTGTGTCTTTTAACCTGTTAACTCCTCCTCAACCTCACAATCAACAAGATAATTGCCTGCCTTTCTCAGCTTTTCCATTCCCACACTTCTGGAGGTCCTGTCCACCTCTTAGCAGCCAGCTACATTCTCTTAAACATCAGCTTATCCTTTTCCTCTGACTCATGGGTTCCTCTTTCCTCCATTTTATTTCCCTTTTCCTCCCAGATCTCCCAACCTAATGCATGACCACCTCTGAGCAGAGTCAGCAGCCCAACTCAGCCCTAGTGACTCCCATTATCCCTCACTTCCCTCTGTGTGTTTTTAAATCCTTTCCTGACCTCCAGCAGGCCCTTCCTACCTTGGATAATCACACTGAGGGGTGCTAGCTAGTCTGGGAGGCTCTCCTGGGCTTGCAGCAGCCTGCTACATTCAAATCTCATGCTCTGAGGCTTCCTCAGGTCAGACACACTCTGCAATGAATCTGACCTGGGGAAGCCCTGAAGCACAAGATATTTGAAAGGAGGATCAGTCTGAGGTCTGAGGCAGAGAAGGGGGGCGGGCAGCGGGGGTTGTGTGTGAGATTCATGTTCAGACCAGGTCTTATTGTTTCTGAACCAGTTTTTCCACTGCTGGCTAACCATCACAGGTACCCAAACCACATTTCCTGAGCTATTCAGCAGGTCAAATTACTTGTAACAGAGGTGGAAATAAGAAATAGAGTTGGCTTTTTGTTTTGGTCCCCCCCCCTCCTCCCCCTCCTCCTCATTGTTTTCCCTAAAAAAAAGAAAAAGTAATTTCTGAAGGTGTGCATGGATGTGTGTGTGTAAAGTGCAGTGAAACACTTCAGAGGCTGCAATCACTGCCTGGGTGAAAATGAATGGACAGAAATGTTTAGCATGTTTGTGATATTGATTAAGGCTGTGTGTTTGTTTACACTGGTTTTTTGGTAGTGTTAAGATGTCTGGCTATAATTACCAGGATCTGTCCACCTGTCAAAGAGCAACTGGGTTGTTTCACCATTGTCTGCCAGCAGTAAATCTCTGGGCCTCACACAAATGGGGGGGGGGGAAGGAAGAAGAAAATAAAAAGAGGGGGGCAAAAAAAGAACAGGAGGGGAAAAAAAGGAGGGGCAAAGGAAGAAAGGAGGGGGAAAAAAAAACAAAAAGGAGGGAAAAAGAAAAAAGGAGGAAAAAAGAAAAAAGGAGGGAAAAAAGAAAGGAAAAAGGAGGGGAGGGAAATAAAAAAAGAGGGGAAAAGAGAAAAGGGGGGAAGAAAAAAGAAGGAAAAAAGAAAAAAGGAGGGGGAAAAAGAAAAAAGGAGGGGGGAAAAAAGAAAAAAGGAGGGGAAAAGAAAAAAGGAGGGGAAAAAGAAAAAAGGGGGAAAGAAAAAAAAGAAAAAAGAAAAAAGGAGGGGAAAAAGAAAAAAAGGAGGAGAAAGAAAGAAAGAAAAAAGGGGGAAAGAAAGAAAAAAGAAGGGAAAAAGAAAAAGGGGAAAGAAAAAAGAAGGGAAAAAAGAAAAAAGAAGGGGGAAAAGAAAAAAGAGGGTGAAAAGAAAGAAAAAAGGGGGAAAAGAAATAAAAAAGGGGAAAAAGAAAGAAAAAAGGAGGGGAAAAGAGAAAAGGAGAGGAAAAATATAAAATAAGGGAAAAAAGAAGGGAAAAAAACGGAAACAAGAAAAAGGAAGGGAAAAAGAAAAAGGAGGGGGAAAAAGAAAAAAGGAGAGGAAAGGCAAAAAAAGGAGGGGAAAAAGAAATAAAAAGACTACTTTCTAAACCATGCAGTGCATTATGAAAACCACATGCTTCCCAAAGCTTTTTTTATTGTCATTACTCGGCCCTATTTTATTAGTTGTAGAATTTGGGCATGAAAAGTGACTAGGTATGATGTCATTATTTGCATGTTTAAAGCAAAACACCCCCACACCCTCCCCCAGAAAATCGTGACAGAAAATAGTTGCATTGCACAAATAACTTCTTGGGGGGGGGGGAGGAAAAAAAAAAAGGGAAACTCAGCCTATAAATAGTTCTCTTATCCAGCTGTGCCTAAAATAGAACTAACTCTCTCCAGTATCCCAATTACATAATAAGGGTATATTAAAATAAGTCTCTCTCTTAAGGTTACGTTGCAGAGGGCTCGGAGTCCAGGAACAACCTTGCAGCAGGGACAGAGTGACCTTTATTTTGGTTTTATTTATTTATTTTTTTTCCTTTTTTTTTTTTTTTGGGAAGGAAAAATGAAATGAAATACACTTTCATTTTCCAGAAATATGCATGAAAGTAAAAACTTGACAGCATGGAAGAACATAAGCAAATATATCTTTTTATTTGAAGATAAAAAGAAGCAGGGGCTAGATAGGGAAAGGGGGAAAAAAACCTGTGAAAAAAACGGATGATGCAGTTTTTACAAATAAGCAGCTTAATGTATCTTGGCACCCACAGTAAGCCTTGTAGGAGCTCAAAGTGCCTCAGGCAATCTGTGAGCAGAATAGCAATTTTATTACTTTGTCATTAAACCAATTTCACAGCAGTATTGTTTGTTAATGAGCAGCGGCAAACGAGCGAAGATGTCACACACTGGAATAGCAGTGAGATTTGTGACCCAAGCTCGGAGCACTAAGATGGAAAGACCAGGGCTATAAAAAAGGAAATACTTTGGGATGAAATGCAAAGTCTATACAGCAGAGCTTGTGTTTATGAGCTACCATTTTGCTAAGAGCTGTGAGAGAAATAAAGGTCTGGAAATATGCAGTTAAAACAGGGCCTATAAAATTAAAACCAAATTAAAGTATAGCCGAGGATTACTGCACAGGCTGTACTCCACAAAATATATTTTTAAGTGACGAGGTGAAATCTAATTCAGTTTGGTTTGAATTTCCTGGGTATTTATAAAATTCGACACGGCAATGCCAAATTCAGAACCAGAGCAGCAGCCCCGGTCCTGCGCTCCCCGATCTGTAAAGCTTCGGCTTTGAAGACATTCAACTTAACCAGGTCCTTAATTAGCAACTTGCCCTCTCTTTCTGAGCAAAGACAACGCACAGGTTTACACAGAAATATCAGTGCTGAGCAGCCATCATCAGTCTGCACACACACACAGAGGCACATCCACACACGCATGCATGGACGCACCCTGATTCTGTACTAACCAGTGCATCAGAACCACCTAGCACAGACACATTACATGAAGCTGAACTGCATCATTTGGTGGCTCTCTTATTTATTTATTTTTTTCCTTTTTCTTCTTGGATTTTTTTTTTTGGGGGGGGGGAGGGAAGTTTGTTGTTTTTTTGAGGGATTTTTTTCTCCTTTTCTTTTTTTTTTTTTTTGAGCCACTGCTGATCTTACAAAGAGATTGGGAGACAGCCTTGAGGGATACAAGAAACAGTGCCAAGTAGGCACATTACTGAATCCCTGCAAGGCATCCCGAGGTGAGTTTGCTGCCTGAGCTGTCTTTCCATGTTTATACACAGGGAAAACTAGTTCAAGCAATGCAATAAGTGGATCAGCATGAGTGACTTAAAGGAAGAGGGGAAAATTAGCCCACCATTTTGCTCCGTTTGCACTGGAGATGGGGAAATAGTTTTGCTGTCAGGACTTGCTTCTGAGCCACCTCCTTTCTTTCCTGTAATAAAGCCCCACCCCATTTGTTTCTATTACAATCACATTATTTAGCATAATTATCCTCTTTCAAATATCTGGATGGCTATAAATGCTTCCGTTCTTTTGGCTGTTTGCTACCCCACCCATGAGGATTTCGGCACTGTGACTACCCCACATGCATGGAATGCTTGAAGGGCTCAGTGTTATTTGTGCCTGCCCGCCTGCCTGCGTGGATCTCGCTCCCAGTTTCTCACTCTCTGTGTGCATAGTCAATTTGAACAATGTATTTCACTTCAGTTCACAAGCACGCTGACCTCTCTATCCAGTGATTAATATTTTTAGCTGCTTGGTTTCATAGCTTGGTAACTCGTGCATGTTTTCTGCTATTTAACTAAGTGGGTAAAGGGGACGCTGCAGGAAAGGCTGGCTGCTGAGCGGTAGGCGGTGCTCACAGTTCTGGGAGCTCAGCTTAAGACTGTTTTCTGCCTGACAGGGCAAGACCCCTAGACAAATCACTGGCTGGGTCTATGGTAGTTGGCAGCCATTCAAAACTGGTTCTCTGCCAGCAGTATTACTAGATAGCCAGACAGATCAATTCACTTTTACATTCCCGCCATTATTTATAGCACGCTGTATATCTGCTCTTGCTTATGAACTAATGATTAGCAAATACAGTACACATAAAACATAAGCATTTGTTCTGGGGAGGGCTTTCTGTTGCTGATATTGCAGATAGTTTTACAGGTCACAGAGCCTTAAAAAGGATTTAAAGGGCATGTCTTGTGTAACATTTGCTCCTTTGAAAATGATGCTCCCTTCCTATTTTTTTGTGTAATTGGAGGGGATAGAAAGGTTTGCTTGATGCTTATGTTTCACTGAATTCTTGCATTTCCCCCTTTCCCCCCACCCCAGACTTCCAAGGAAAACACCTAGGAAGAAAGGCTTAAACAGCATTAGCTCTAATTCAGGCACTGTAATTCTGTGTACCACTTGGGCTTTTCATTTCAAAAAGATCTGTAGAATTGGTAAAAACAAACCAAAACCAATTACCCATGAGGCCTGCTGATATTTCAGAAGTCAAGGCAACTGCAGTTTCTTAAACTGTAGGGAAAGCCAAATTATTTGAAAGTTGGTGTGAAAATACCATGCCTCTACCAGACCCCTGAGGCTGTTAAAGCACTACTCATCGTATTAATTGCTTCAGTTACATTCTTGAGCTACCATAGTCAAGGTCATCCCAAACCTAAGGCTTCAGATCCAAAATGGCAGAGACCTATTGACTTCCCAAAACACAATCCAAATTTGCTGGTCAGATTAATCCCTGGTGTAAACACAGCAAAGTAACTGGGTCTGCACAATTGAAACACCTTCAGCTGATCACTGCTGCTGAACTTGCAAGTTGCTGTGAGGTAATGTGATGGGCTTAAAAACTGGGATGTCTTAACCATAGAGTTGAAAGTCCTCCAAGTACCTCCAAGAGAGGTGCAGGGAGGTGGACACCAGAAAATGTAATCTTTTGTTGTTTCATTCCCTATATGCCTGCATCTGCCCTTTATAAATGATCAGTGCAGGCTGTTCTGCCCCTTTTTCCCTCTCTCTTCTCCCAGCGTGCTGAGCTGGTATCTCTTTGGTATTTACAGAGGAGTTGAGGGTTTTGGCTTTGAGCAGCCTGGCTAATTTTTTTGAAGGCATGGTTTAGTTAGTCATGAGGTGTTAGGTATTAGGTAATAGGTTGGACTTGATGATCTCTGAGGTCTCTTCCAACCTGGTTGATTCTGTGATTCTATGATTTTGTGATTCTGTGATTCAGTGATTCTGTGATTCAGTGATTCTATGATTCAATTATTCTATGATTCAATGATTCAAGCCTGGGTAGGGAGGTAGTGGGGGGGCTTTGAGACTTCGGGCATTGAGGCCTGGCTGGGGGGCAGGTTTTGTGCAACGTTGGCCTATTGAGGTTTGGCAAAGCCCAGACTGGAGAGAACTGGGCTGAGGCTGAATATGAAATTTGTGTATTTTGTTTGAGGGCTGGGGTTTTTTTGTACTGTTGCATATAGTTGTGAATAGTTCTTCCATTTAAATTTCCAATTCTTTCCAATCCTGTCTGGAGAGTTTTTGTTTTACTCCTTTGGGGAGGGGTAAGAGAGCTTCTGTCCACTCTAACACTACGACAGGTAGCAATGCTTGCACTCCTCACAGTGAAGCTTCATTCCCTGGAGAGTGCACAATAAGGTGGCAAGCACACATTGGCTGCTCTGAAAGGGAATTCAAGCCTATTGCAGCATGTGAACTTCTGAAGGTTTCAAAACCTGCTCACACTGGACTGCAGGAATCCAAAGTGTGCTGCTGGTTGGAGAAATGTCATCTAATGAGAAAATCTGGGGACTTGCCCTCCTAAACTGTTAGTTAGCTGCCACTTCTGTGTGGGATGAGAGGGAACACGTCAGTATCTTAAGAAGCTGTCCCTTATCCCCTCTCCATTTGTCAACCTCAGCACCAAAACAGCCTTTTCTGGAGCCCCAATTCTCTTATTGCCACTCAGGTGCTCAAAATGAGGTACCCTGGGAGTGTAATAGGCGCTTTCTAGGGCAGAGACACGGTACCAAATAGTAAAAATTAACATTATAGTGGTAATCAGCATAACAAAAGCAAAGTGATTTACATCAAGCAAAAATCTGGCCCAGTGGAAAAATAAAGGTAGAATTAGCTTTTCCTACCACTAGGAACCAAAAATAAGTGAAGAACATCCATTCCCTAAAGGGCACCCCCCTTCCTTCTCAGGAAGATGTGACTGGTTGTGAATATTCTGCACCTCGTGTGCTCGCCTCTCCACTCAATGCACACAAAACCC
The DNA here is from genome assembly GCF_014839835.1 of Dryobates pubescens. Lineage (NCBI taxonomy): Eukaryota > Metazoa > Chordata > Aves > Piciformes > Picidae > Dryobates > Dryobates pubescens. The sequence continues at coordinate 45,137,225 of NC_071616.1, read as the reverse complement.
CACAATACCTACTAAACAAGGAGACTACCAAGGGTATTTTGTACTCCCTTTTGTGGTGTATGTACCCAAGATGTGGGTTAATGAAAAAGCAGGAATGCTGAGCTGGTAAAAATCTTCCCATCTTAAAAGACCTACTTCAGGTGAAGCTGAGCACCAGAAGAAATTCAAAGATTTGGACTGTACTTTTCTGTGCTTTTATTCTTATCCACATCAAGCAAATAAAACCATAGGAGATTGATGTCAACCTGCTGCTGAGTGGGGGCTAATGTAAAGATGGCAGAAACAAGAAAATTCTCTTTCATCTTGAAGAACTACCAATGGAAGCAGAAAGAGATTACAAAATTTGAGTTATGATAGAAGGGCATTTATGGAGAGCCAATAAAATTGTAGTCTAGAATGTGCTTGGTGCCTTTAATAGATTGCAGTCTTTCTTTGGTTTCTACTGGATCTATAATTTCTTTCTTTTTCTTCTGTACTCCTTTCCTATATTCAATGACTGAGTTAAAACACAGTCACAGGATCACAAGGTGTTGGGGGCTGGAAGGGACCTCTGGAGATCTTCATGTCCAACCCCCCTGCCAGAGCAGGACCATAAAATCTAGAACAGGTCGCACAGGACTGCATCCAGATGGGTCTTGAAGAGAAGGGGTCTCCACCACAACCAGTCTGGGGAGCCTGTTCCAGTGCTTCATAACCCTTACAGTAAAGAAGTTCTTCCTCATGTTGAGGTGGAACCTCCTGTGCTGTAGTTTACATCCATACAGAGTTTCTCAAGTCAAAATTTCCCTTTGCACTTGCATAGTAGAAATCTTTCCTTGGCCAAGACAAACCTTATTAAAAACTCATTTTTTCATAGTGGTTTTCCACATGCTGCATTCTGAAGGAGTCTTTATACACCACCTTTTATCAGACAACATAAAATCTACTGCATTTCACTTGCTTCTTTCGACATAAATCCTAATTTGTGCAGGTCTGGCCTTGTTACTTTGTAAGCCTGCAAGTTTAATCAAGAGTCTTTTCTCTGTGTAAGAAGAATATACCGTTTACATGGAGAAAAAAAGGAAAGAAGTTCAAAAAATTGAAAGCAATGTTGCCTTTCAAAATGCCTGCATTTTATTTGGATGGGCCCAGCATCCTGTAAGCCAGCCTTTGGAAAACACTGGGAATGTTTCTGGATTATACATATTTAAAACAAACAAACAAGCAAACCCTGAGAACTATTGTGAAGGTCTTGAACGCGGTGGGGTCTGACCATTTAAGTTTTCTGTGATGCCTTTCTCCCTGCATTAACTTTTCACTGCCTACTAAAGCCCCTGTAGTTCAGTCAATAGGAGCTTAGAAAGGAGAGGAATGAAGGCGTAGGAGTAGTTGAGAGTTCATTTCTACACAAGAGCACAGCAATGTGCTCTTGTGGCCAGGAAGGCAAATACCAAGCTGAGGTGTATTAGAAGGGTTTTGATGAGTATGTTGAGAGAGTTTCTCCTACTCTGCCCTGGTGAGACCACATCTGGAATATTGTGCACAGTTCTGGGCCCCTCAGTTCAAGAAGGACCTCAGGGAATTGCTTGAAAGAGTCCAGAGCAGAGCCACAAAGATGATTAGGGGAATGGAACATTTCCCTTATGAGGAGAGACTGAGGGAGCTGCTTGGAGCAGAGGAGACTAAGGGATGACCTCACTCATTTTGATAAAGATATGCAGGGTGAGTGCCCAGAGGCTGGAGCCAGGCTCTGCTGGGTGATGCCCAATGACAGCACAAGGGGCAATGGTAGAAGATGAGGCATAGGAAGTTCCATGGAAATAAAAGGAAAACCTTTTCCCTGTGAGGGTGACAGAACTCTGCAACAGGCTGCCCAGGGGGGTTGTGGAGTCTCCTTCTCTGGAGATACTCAGAACCCGCCTGGATGTGTTCCTGTGTGACCTGCTCTAGCTGATCCTGCTCTGGCAGGGAGGTTGGACTGGATGAGCCTTGAGGTCCCTTCCAGCCACATTCTGTGATTGTGTGATTACTTTCTGGATGGAAAGATGAGTCTGGCTGATCCCACGAAAGTGTCATTACTCAGATCTGAGGGGTAAACTGAGGGGAAAGCCAGCTCCAGATAAGGCCTTTTCTCAGTTGTTTCTTGTCCATTTAGCTTTATTTATGATCTTTCATTTCTCAGACTTTTTGCTCTCGCTGGATGAACAATAGATGCCATCTTCTTCACAGATACCTTGGGTGGTTTTCCTGAGGTGAATCGTTAGTTTAACATTTTTGTATAAAATTCATGATGAATGTCTATGCCCTTAATTACAATGTGCCAAAATGATTTTACTCTGAAGCAAACCTTTTCACTCTTGCTAAGTATCTCATTGCTCAGTTCCATCAAAGGCCACCAACACAAAGGACAAAAGAGTTTGATCAGTGAAAAAGCCGAGGTGACTCTTGGCTGACTTGTTCAGGAACAAACACTCTCAGAGGCCATTCTTCAGATGAAGGCCTGACTCCATTAGGCTGTCATAGCACCTGCCTAACTCTCAGTCATGTTAATGAAGTTATCCATGTACTTATAGACAGGCACACGCTTAAGTAAACTGCTGAATCAGGGAGAGCAAGACTCAACAGTCTCTAGCACATCAAGGTTCTGGGGGGTTGTGTTTGCATAAAAGCAGTTCTGAGGAGGAGCTTTATGCCTCAGCCACACGACTCCATGTTTATTTTTACATGTCAGACTTCCACTTGAACATAAAACAAAATTCTATCTCTCTCCAAAAACCAAGAGACAAACCCAGAAGCAGTGCTGTGGTTTGAGCATCAGCTTGGCTGTAACACTTCCCTCGCCTCTGAAATATGACAACGATGGTAATGCAAAATTAAAGATGTGTCCAGAAGCACTCTATGATCCTTTTAATTTTTTTTCTGCTAAAACCCAGTATTCTATTAATTTTATGTGATTGTGCTCACTGGAAAGATTTCCTGTATAGGACTTTACTCAGAAATTTCTGCTTGTCCTTTTCTTCTGAGAACTAGTGGAGGATACCTCATTTGCAGACTTTTTAGTTGTAACAGCTCCTAGGATCATAGGATCATACAATCATAGAATCAACCAGGTTGGAAAAGACCTCAGAGATCATCAAGTCCAACCTAGTACCTAATACCTAACACCTCCTAACAACTAACCATGGCTCCAAGGGCCACATCCAAGCCTTTTTTGAGCACCTCCAGGGATGGTGATTCCACCACTTCCTTGGGCAGCACATTCCAACAGACAATTACTCTTTCTGGGAAGAACTGTCTCCTCACCTTGAGCCTAAACCTCCCCTGGTGCAGCCTGAGACCGTGTCCTCTTGTTCTGGTGCTGGTTGCCTGGGAAAAGAGACCAACCCCCACCTGGCTACAACCTCCCTTCAGGGAGTTGTAGAGAGCAAGAAGGTCTCCCCTGAGCCTCTTCTGCAGACTAAGCAACCCCAGCTCCCTCAGCCTCACCTCACAGGGCTGTGCTCCAGACCCCTCCCCAGCTTTTTTGCCCTTCTCTGGACACTTTCCAGCAACTCAACATCTCTCTTGAATTGAGAGGCCCAGAACTGGACACAGGACTCAAGGTGTGGCCTAACCAGTGCTGAATACAGGGCACAATGACTTCCCTCCTCCTGCTGGCTACACTATTTCTGATCCAGGCCAGGATGCCATTGGCCTTCTTGGCCTCCTGGGCATACTGCTGGCTCATGTTCAGCCACCTGGGCATACTGCTGGCACATGTTCAGAAGATGCAGCTGGGGTACAAAGCTCACTGTAGAGAGCATCCATGCAGCAGTGACCCACCCATGCTTTTGTAAATACCACATCCAAGCCTTTTTTGAGCACCTCCAGGGATGGTGATTCCACCACTTCCTTGGGCAGCACATTCCAACAGACAATTACTCTTTCTGGGAAGAACTGTCTCCTCACCTTGAGCCTAAACCTCCCCTGGTGCAGCCTGAGACCGTGTCCTCTTGTTCTGGTGCTGGTTGCCTGGGAAAAGAGACCAACCCCCACCTGGCTACAACCTCCCTTCAGGGAGTTGTAGAGAGCAAGAAGGTCTCCCCTGAGCCTCTTCTGCAGACTAAGCAACCCCAGCTCCCTCAGCCTCACCTCACAGGGCTGTGCTCCAGACCCCTCCCCAGCTTTTTTGCCCTTCTCTGGACACTTTCCAGCAACTCAACATCTCTCTTGAATTGAGAGGCCCAGAACTGGACACAGGACTCAAGGTGTGGCCTAACCAGTGCTGAATACAGGGCACAATGACTTCCCTCCTCCTGCTGGCTACACTATTTCTGATCCAGGCCAGGATGCCATTGGCCTTCTTGGCCTCCTGGGCATACTGCTGGCTCATGTTCAGCCACCTGGGCATACTGCTGGCACATGTTCAGAAGATGCAGCTGGGGTACAAAGCTCACTGTAGAGAGCATCCATGCAGCAGTGACCCTCCCATGCTTTTGTAAATACCACAAAGCACATGTCTGGTTTAGGTACATGGATAGCTTTGGAAATCTCTCCCTTGAATTATTCAGTCACCTGACAAGGTTATAAGAGCCAGCACAGCCTTTCTGACACTGCATGTTAGGAAGAAGTTCTTCCCCATGAGGGTGGTGAGAGCCTGGCACAGGTTGCCCAGGGAGGTGTTGGTGGAAGCCTCATCCCTGGAGGCTTTTGAGGCCAGGCTGGATATGGCTGTGAGCAACCTGATCTACTGTGAGGTATCCCTGCCCATGGCAGGGGGATTGGATCTGGCTGATCCTCGAGGCCCCTTCCAACCCTAACAATTCTATGATTCTATGAATTCTATGATAAAATGGTGGAAAAACCCCCAAAGCTATCTTTTTGGAATCTCACACTAAGATATTTTTGTGTTATATGGCAGCGTATTATAGAGCAAGATGCAAACACATAAAAATAGCATTAAAATATGTCAGACACCCAAAAAGAAAAAGAAAAAAAGAGTATAAAAAAATTTTTTTTAAGAAAAAAATAACTTTTTTTCTCCTAAAAATAAATGTGCTTTGCTGCTGCTTCTCTGACTTTCCAGAAAGTCACATGGGGCACTATGGAGGTACTGTAGGAAGCAGTTGGAGGCTGGCAGATTTTCAAAGCGGTTTTATTCCTTTGGTCTCTCCTTCAGATTGCCCATGTTCCTGTTTCAAAGCCTGCTGAAGTGAATTGGAGTGGGTTTTTTTCCTACAGATTGAAATTCTGAATTGCAGGTTCTTTTTTTTTTTTTTTCCCCTCACAGATTGAAATTCTGAATTTTGAATCAGTCCTCAACCAGCAATAAATGACTCAAGAGGGCACTTGCAAGGCAATACGTGGGGACTGTCTAATGGTAGCTTCCTGGAAGCTGGGAAGGAAAATACCCTTGCTGCCAGGCTGAAGGGCTGTTGCAATCCCTGTTCCCCTCTCCCTTTTGTTCATGTCTCATGAATTATCCTGGCCTGCAGCAAGATTGGACATGGCACTTGGTGCCATGGCTTAGTAGTCATGAGGTGTTGGCTGACAGGTTGGACAGGTTGGTCATTCTGCCCCTGTACACTGCACTGGTTAGGCCGCACCTCGAGTACTGTGTCCAGTTCTGGGCCCCTCAGTTTAGGAAGGAGGTTGACTTGCTGGAACGAGTCCAGAGAAGAGCAACAAAGTTGGTGAGGGGTTTGGAACACAGCCCTACGAGGAGAGGCTGAGGGAGCTGGGGTTGCTTAGCCTGGAGAAGAGGAGACTCAGGGGTGACCTTATTGCTCTCTACAACTACCTGGAGGGAGGTTGTAGACAGACGGATGTTGGTCTCTTCTCCCAGGCAAGCAGTACCAGAACAAGAGGACACAGTCTCAGGCTGCGCCAGGGGAGGTTCAGGCTGGATGTTAGAAAAAAGTTCTATACAGAAAGAGTGATTGCCCATTGGAATGGGCTGCCTGGGGAGGTGGTGGAGTCGCCATCACTGGAGGTTTTTAGGAGGAGACTTGATGGGGTGCTTGGTGCCGTGGGTTAGTTGTTTGGGTGGTGTTGGATTGGTTGATGGGTTGGACGCGATGATCTTGAAGGTCTCTTCCAACCTGGTTTATTCTATGTATTCTATGACTTGATGATCTTTGAGGTCTCTTCCAACCTTATTGATTCTATGATTCTAAGAATAGTGTGGCCAGCAGGAGCAGGGAAGTCATTGTGCCCCTGTACTGGTTAGGCCACACCTTGAGTCCTGTGTCCAGTTCTGGGCCCCTCAGATTAAGAAGGACATTGAGACACTTGAACGTGTCCAGAGAAGGGAACAAGGCTGGGGAGAGGCCTTGAGCACAAGCCCTATGAGGAGAGGCTGAGGGAGCTGGGATTGTTTAGCCTGGAGAAGAGGAGGCTCAGGGGAGATCTTCTTGCTGTCCACAACTACCTGAAGGGAGGTTGTAGCCAGGTGGGGGTTGGTCTCTTCTCCCAGGCAACCAGCACCAGAACAAGAGGACACAGGCTCAAGCTGTGCCAGGGGAAGTTTAGGCTCAAAGTGAGGAGAAAGTTCTTCACAGAGAGAGTTGTTAGCCATTGGAATGTGCTGCCCAGGGAGGTGGTGGAGTCACCGTCCCTGGAAGCGTTCAAGAGGGGATTGGACATGGCACTTGGTGCCATGGTTTAGTAGTCATGAGGTCTTGGATGACAGCTTGGACTTGATGAACTTTGAGGTCTTTTCCAACTTTATTGATTCTATGACATTCTTGCTTGTCCCAGAGTAAATGAAAAGAAACCCTGTGGATGCTGAGGGACTTTTATAGAGTGCAAAACCAGAGCAAATCAGACTGTTCTGGGATAGGCCTAGAACTAGACCCCTGAAAACAGCTGGATCGTCTGCGTCAGATTGCCTCTTTCACTGGAAGGCTGCTCCCCTTCATCAGGCAGCTTGATGGGATCTGTTTGCATATGAGCCACCTGTTACAAAGAATTTCAAGTTTATTTGCTTAATAGGAAATGTATTTAAAAGAAATCCATTAATGTAGGCCTGGATTAGAACTAAACAGAGCTGAGGTGCACCGAAATGCACAGAAGCTTCTATATATCCTCATCACAAGCAGATAAAAACAGCTGCTTTGCTTGCTGCCACAGTTTCTGAAGTCTACATCAGCATTTTTCTCCTCTTTTTTTACACCAGGGGCTCTAATAACTCCTATCCAAATGTGGCAGTGAAGATACCACAAGTTACTGTGCTCTGGCTTAAGCTGTGGTTCTTCAACACAAAATGTGGGTTTGCCCACAAATTTACTTCTGGGTGCCCTACTTTTCTGTGCACAAAGTTCTTCCCAGCAAGAGAGATTGGCCATTGGAATGGGCTGCCCAGGGAGGTGGTGGAGTCACCATCACTGGAGGTGTTTAAGAAGAGACTGTATGGGGTGCTTGGTGCCATGGTTTAGTTGATTACATGGTGTTGGATGACAGGTTGGATGCGATGATCTCAAAGTTCTTTTCCAAGCTGGTTAATTCTCTTCTGTTCTATTCATTGTAGAAGTGCAGTGAGTTTGTCCTTTATCTGTACATTGTGTCCTCTCACTTTCACTGGCTGATTTTTTTTATCTTCTGATTGCTGGGTTGAGTTTCTTCCTTGCTGTCAGCAAAGGGATTCTTTAAGTGGGATTTGTTTTCAATCCTTCTCTTTCCAACCCTGTTTTCTGAGGGAGGTATTAACCCAGAGAGTCATGAGGACACAGTAATTTGTCCGTTTACCACTTGGATAGAGTGTTTAGCTTATGGACAAGGAATTATTTAATATACCAAACCATCTGCAATTTCAGCCCTGAGTTTTAGTCCAGTTCACATCAATACTTGCCAAAAGTCAATCATAGACTCATAGAATTATTGAGGCTGGAAAAGACCTCTGAGATCATCAGCTCCAGCCTATGACCTAACACCACCACATCAGCTAAACCATGGCACCCGGTGCCACATCCAAGCTTTTCTTGAGGACCACTAGTGATGGTGACTCCACCACCTCCCTGGGCAGCCCATGCCAGTGCCTAATCAGCCTCTTTGTGAGGAAGTGCTTCCTAACATCCAACCTAAACCTCCCCTGGCACAGCTTCATACAGTGCCAACTTGTCCTGTCACAAGCTGCCTGGGAGAAGAGCCTGACCCCCACCTGATTACAGCTTCCTTTTAGGCAGTTGTAGAGAGTGATAAGGGTCCCCTCTAAGACTCTTCTTCTCCAGGCTGAACACCCCCAGCTCCCTCAGCCTTTCTTTATACAACTAGCCCTTGTTTTGTGGCTGGTGAGAGGTGAATTGGTGGGTCTTGGAATACACATCTTCTAGTCAGACTTCATTGACATCCTCTTTGGAAGTCGCTTAGGAGAGATCTCTGACTGAATGGGTGCTGAAAATGGAAACATTTGTTTGCTTTAGAAATTAAATATATCACAGTATCACAGTATCACTAAGGTTGGAAGAGACCTCGAGGATCATCGAGTCCAACCTTTCTCCACAGACCTCATGACTAGACCATGGCACCAAGTGCCACATCCAATCCCCTCTTGAACACCTCCAGGGACGGTGACTCCACCACCTCCCTGGGCAGCACATTTCAATGATGAACGACTCGCTCGGTGAAGAACTTTCTCCTCACCTTGAGTCTAAACCTCCTCTGGTGCAGCTTGAGCCTGTGTCCTCTTGTTCTGGTGCTGGTTGCCTGGGAGAAGAGACCAACCCCTTCCTGGCTACAACCACCTTTCAGATAGTTGTAGAGGGCAATGAGGTCTCCCCTGAGCCTCCTCTTCTCCAGGCTAAACAATCCCAGCTCCCTCAGCCTCTCCTCACAGGGCTGTGCTCAAGGCCTCTCCCCAGCCTTGTTGCCCTTCTCTGGACACGTTCAAGTGTCTCAATATCCTTCTTAAACTGAGGGGGCCAGAACTGGACACAGTACTCAAGGTGTGGCCTAACCAATGCAGAGTACAGGGGCACAATGACCTCCCTGCTCCTGCTGGCCACACTATTCCTAATGCAGGCCAGGATGCCATTGGCCTTCTTGGCCACCTGGGCACACTGCTGGTTCATGTTTAGGCGGCTGTCAATCAGCACCCCCAGGTCCCTCTCTGTTTGGCAGCTCTCAGCCACTCTGACCCCAGCCTGTAGCTCTGCATGGGGTTGCCGTGGCCAAAGTGCAGCACCCGGCACTTGGACTTCTTAAGTCAAAAGCACAGAATGAGGATATCAGCCTTTTTGTAGACTTCCCAAAAGCAGCAAATCCCCATTTACAGGCGGAGATAAAGATGAGAAAGGGAAAAAGGAAAAAACAAAACCAAACAACCCTGGACAAGAATAATCAATTAAACACTCAAAAATAAAAAGAGCAGCAGGAGAAAAATGCATCCAGTTCATATGGTGAGGTAAAATGCTCTTTTATGATCCATTGCACGTCCTGCAGGAACAATAACATTCTTTTGAGAATCAAAACTGAAATCCAGGCATTTTTAGCTCACAGGGAAAAAAAATATCTGTTTTGATTGAGCATTTATATGAGATTTGAATTCTTAAATATCAGCCTAATTATCCCACATAGGGGGAAAAAAAATACATGTTAGCAATACTTCTGGAAAAGTTACATGAGAACAATGGTTGCAGAACAAATTTGAAACCAGAGTCTAGTCCTTGTAGCTAAAGCAATCAGGCCCTCAGCCATCATCAGAATTTCAGGCAAAGGAAGGTAAATCCTCTGTGGTGTAAATGGAGTGCAGATTGTGGAATCATGGAATGGTCTGGGATGGAAGGGACCTCTGAAGGTCATCCAGAGCAACCCCCTCTGCAGACAGCAGGGACATCCTCAACTAGACCAGGCTGCCCAAGGCCTCATTGAGCCTCCCCTTTGAATATCTCCGGGGACAGGACCCCAACCACCTTCCCAGGCAACCTGTTGCAGTGTTCCACCACTCTCATTGTAAAGAACTTGTTCCTAACATCCAATCTAAATCTGCACTTTTCTAGTTTGAAGCCATTGCTCCTTGTTCTGTCACTGCAGACCTTTGTAAACAGTCTCTTTCCATCCTTGTAGCCCCCTTCAGGTACTGGAAATCTGCTCTCAGGTCTTCCAGGAGTGTTCTCTTCTTCATGCTGAACACCCCCAGCTCCCTCAGCCTGTCCCTGTGGCAGAGGTGTTGCAGACCCGTGGTCATTTTCATGGCCCTGCTCTGGACCCACTCCATCAGGTCCATGTCCTTCCTATACTGAGGGCTCCAGACCTGCACACAGTACTCCAGGTGAGGTCTCACCAGAGCAAAGTGGCAGAATCACCTCTCTGGCTCTCCTGGCAATGCTGCTTTGGATGCAGCCCAGGTTGCCATTGGCCTTCTGTGCTGCAAGTTCACACTGCCTGCTCCTGTCCAGCTTCTCATCCATCAGCACCCCCAAATCCTTTTCCACAGGGCTGCTTTCTATCACCTCATCCTTTAGTCTGTATTGATAGTGAGGACTGTTCCAGCCCAATGCATAGATATATTTAGTATCCTGATATTTTTCTGCCTTTCCTTGTCAAATTGTCTCCAAAACAATAGAAAAGTATGCCACGAAAACATAAAGAAAATGAGAGCTCAGAAGGGGAAGAAATAATTATTAATGTTGTTAACTGACAGGAAATTGAGCATCAGGTAGACTAAGGGCTTGATTATTAGTAAAAGTGCAAGAATTGCATGTCTCTGGGGTATAGCAAAAGCAGAGTCTCCTACTCTGGGGCTGTTCAGTCTGGAGAAGAGAAGGTTCCCAGGAGAACTAATTGTGGCCTTCCAGTATCTGAAGGGGGCTCCAAGCAAGCTGGGGAGGGACTTTGTAGGGTGTCAGGGAGTGATAGGACTGGGGGGAATGGAACAAAACTAGAAATGAGGAGATTCGGATTGGATGTCAGGAAGAAGTTCTTCCCCATGAGGGTGGTGAGAGACTGGCACAGGTTGCCCAGGGAGGTGGTGGAAGCCTCATCCCTGGAGGTTTTTGCAGCCAGGCTGGATGTGGCTGTGAGCAACCTGCTGTAGTGTGAGGTGTCCCTGTCCATGGCAGGGGGGTTGGAACTGGCTGAGCCTTGAGGTCTCTTCCAGGCCTGACAATTCTAAGATTCTACGATTCTACTCTGTGCTTGCTCCTTGGGTGATGTGTATTCATTACTGACCACTACCTGCTGCAGGTTGCTACCATTTCATCAGTGAAGGGAATGCAAAAGGAGTCAGTTCTAAACTCCACTCACTCCTACTCTTTCTTTACTTACTTGTTTCTGAAAAAGCACGTCTTATACCTCTCTTCTTTTCTGAATCAGATTCATCCTCTACAACAATTGGTTTGCACATGTTAACAAGAAAAGACGTGGCAGATTCAGAGATGAACCAAAATTCATTTAAACCCACCCCCCTCCTTTAATCGATAACCTCTCCTTCTTTTGTATTGCCACCAAAAACATGATTCAAAAATAATAATTAAAAAATAGGGAAGATAAGCATCCATCACTCTCCCTCCAGCTTCAGCACAGTGAGTCTGAGTTTCTGTCCCTGGGATTTTGCATTGTATGTTTACTCTATCTGGCCTACAAGCTCTTATTTTAGTAGCTGGTGGGACCTCCACTGGTAGATTATTCTCTGCTCTTGCTGAAGGATAATGATGATGATGATGATGATGATGATGTATTAGGTCTTTCCTACTTTTCTACTACAATGAGCAAGTATTCACTTCACACTTCTCTCCTTGATAATCTATGGGTATAGATCTGTGGTTGCCTTTTAATGTCTGGTTCATTAGATGGTAGAAATGTGTGCAGCATTTTTAGCTGTGGTTGAGGAAAGCAGGGAATGTCGAGGTTAAGGTTTATTATGACTGTCATGTTCAGGAATGGAGAGCTGTATACCATCTCTGCTCTGAGTCTCTGCACCAATTGATGCTGGAGTTACGCATCTGCTCGAGGGACACCAAATAGTGGCCTTCCAGTACCTGAAGAGAGCTTACAAGAAGGCTACAGAGAGATTATTTACAAAGGCCTGAAGTGACAGGGTGAGGAGCAACATAGAATACATAGAATAAACCAGGTTGGGAGAGACCTTCAACGGTTTGAAATGAGAGCAGAGCACATTTAGATTGGATGTCAGGAACAAATTCTGGACCACAAGGGTAGTGGAACACTGGAAAAGGTTGCCCAGGGATGTAGTTGAGGTCTCATCCCTGAAGATATTCAAAGTGTGCCTTGACAAGGCTCTTAGCAGCCTGATCTATTGGAGAATGTCCCTGCTGACTGCAGAGGGGGTTGGACTCGATGACCTTCCAACCCAAACCATTCTGTGATTCTATGATGCTATGATTCTGAGATTCTGTGAATCTATGATTCTATGAATCTATGATGCTGTGATGCTGTGATTCTGTGAATCTATGATTCTATGATTTTATGGATCTAATATTCCATGATTATATGGTTCTATGGTTCAATGATTCTCAGTTTATCACCTTGTGGATACTCATTGTCTCTATGTGTGATCAGGATGGAATAGGTCTCTGCACCAAATATTGTAAACCTCCTTGGAAGTATCAGTGAAGCTGGGTTAAAGAAATGATGGCACAATATATAGGAATGTAAAGCCCAACAGATAATAGCTCTGTCCCTAACCCCACACACACATTAAGAATATCCACCAGTGTCATTTATTATGTAGAGGGCACTATACAGTTGCCCTCCCCTGACACTAGCAATACAAGTGCTTCTTGAGGGAATAAGCCCCTGAAAGCTTGGTTGCAATTTACTTCTTTACTTCCTGCACACAGTAACAATGATAGTTGAGTTGAAAAGCATTTTAAAATTCATAAATATCTAAGTAGCCATTATCCAGTGGAAAAGATAGATCTGACTATAAGACCTGCTCCACTACTTAGTTACTCCAATTTTAAACTGATGTAACTCTACAGTAATCAATGAGGGTAGTGGTGGGCAACTGAAGCAGCACAAGGCACATTAGGTTTTTAGTACATCTAAAGGATCTCTTTGCTGATAAAGAAAGTCACCATTTTCATTGTGTGGGAGAGTTTTTTGGGGGTACCTTAACAAGCAGAAAAGGGGACACTCAGAAGAACTCAGAACACTTTTGAAACCTGTTTGTATTGTGACAGGCAAAAAGCTGAGGGAGCAAAACATGGCATCTAATTTTCTCTTCCTTTTTGTGGGGCAGAAATTTGTCTCACAAGTATATTTAGCTCCTTAGAGAGTTAATAAGACAGTGATTCCAGCTGGAATTTGTTATTTCCAACCTTATTGAGTCTATGATTCTATGATTTAAGACAAAATGCCATAGAATGGTTAAAGGATGTTGGGTAATGACAGGACTAGGGGGAAAGGATCCAAGGTAGAGGAGGAGGGATTCAGATTGGATGTTAGGAAGAAGTTCTTCCCCATAAGGGTGGTAAGACACTGGAAGAGGTTGCCCAGGGAGGTGGTGGAAGGCTCATCCCTGGAACTTGTTAAGGGCAGGCTGGATGTGGCTCTAGGCAACCTGCTGTAGTGTGAGGTGTCCCTGGCCATGGCAGAGGGGTTGGAACTGGCTGATCCTTGAGGTCCCTTCCAGCCCTGACAATTCTGTGTGAAAATGAGAAATATAATCTTTATAGGTTTAAAAATGTAAACAGTTTAAGACCAGAAGGAGGCTGATAGAGCTTCAGTCTGAACTATTTTTCTCTTCACTTTCACCCCACTGAGCAGACTTGATTTAGGCCAAAGTTTCTGGGGGTTTTTATTGGATTTAAAAAAAAAGAAAAGTTTGCCATCTCCATCTTTCTATAAACTGCTGAGCCCTAACGTGTTACTCATGACACTGTGTGTTACCAAAGCAAATGTGGAAAGCAGAAGAAGTGATTCACCATGCTAAATTAGTGATAGGGCTGGGGGGAATGGAAAAAAAAAACAACCAACTAGAAATGGGTAGATTCAGATTGGATGTTAGGAAGATCTTCCCCATGAGGGTGGTGAGAGACTGGCACAGGCTGCCCAGGGAGGTGGTGGAAGCCTCCTGCCTGGAGGTGTTTGCAGCCAGGCTGGATGTGGCTGTGAGCAACCTGCTGTAGTGTGAGGTGTCCCTGCCCATGGCAGGGAGGTTGGAACTGGATGATCCTTGAGATCCCTTCCAACCCTAACAATTCTATGATTCTATAAAGACAACAATCCTCTCCATGCTTCCACCCCCCAGCCCAACTCCCGTGCAAATCTAGCCCCATAGCCTAGGGGGTGAACATAAAGAGCAACACAAGGCTCTGGTGTTATTTGCACCCTTCTGATAGCTCAGCTTTTCGTGGAGGGTCTGCTGTGGCATTTCAAAGACAATAAGCAAACCTGCATCAGAAATACAAAAGTTGCATTCCTTTACGTTTTAGATGTGAGAGCTAAAACAGATACGGTGCTGTTCAATCCTTTATCAAGGTGACACAGCCCCAGAAAGCTTTGATGCTGTCTATTGCAAACCTCATGAGGATATGAGTAGGAAAGGAAATCTGATTAGTTTGTTTGACTCTCCTTTCTAGCTCCACGCATTCAGAGCGGGTTTCTGTACGACTCTCTTCCCCTCTCTTTATTGTGTGGTTTGCTTTGTTTGCTTGAGTTTAAAACTGCCATTACGTGAAAGTGTTGCAAGTATAAATAATTTAGAAGAGAACTCTGTGGGGATACTAATAATATGCCCCTGCCTTTTCTAATAGCAACTCATTACTGATCTGAGAAGGAGTCTTCCACAGGAACACTCACACCACAGCACTGTAGCATGGATATTGTGGATGCTGACAACGACATAATTTTGACACCTCTCTAGTTAAGTGTATTTCCCTTCTTAAAAACACCCCTTTTGTTTATGACTTGCACCACTGCTTTGAATTCTGTAAAAATACCCAAAGGTTTCCTGAGTGGACAGATGGATGTACAGACTGATACACCTAGCTGGTTTTACCTGTCTTCTCAAGCGACTGGTTTGAGCACAGCCCTGAAGAAAACGACCTGGGGGTGCTGGTGGAGGAGAAGCTCAACATGAGCCAGCAGTGAGCACTTGCAGCCCAGAGAGCCAAGCAGAGCCTGGGCTGCAGCAAGAGAAGCAGAGCCAGCAGGACCAGGGAGGTGATTCTCCCCCTCTGCTCCACTCTGCTGAGACCTCACCTGGAGTACTGCATCCAGTTCTGGAGCCCCTAGGACAGGAAGGCTCTGGAGGTTCTGGAAGGTGTCCAGAGAAGGGCCATGAGGATGAGCAGAGGGCTGGAGCTGCTCTGCTATGAGGACAGACTGAGGGAGTTGGGGTTGTGCAGTCTGGAGAAGAGCAGGCTCCCAGGAGACCTTATTGTGTCCTTCCAGTATCTGAAGGGGGCTCCAAGAAAGCTGGGGAGGGACTTTTTAGGATGTCAGGGAGTGATAGGACTGGGGGGAATGGAACAAAACTAGAAATGGGTAGATTCAGATTGGTTGTCAGGAAGAAGTTGTTCCCTATGAGGGTGGTGAGACACTGGAAGAGGTTGCCCAGGGAGGTGGTGGAAGCCTCATCCCTGGAAGTTTTGAAGTCCAGGCTGAATGTGGCTATGGGCAACCTGAGGTGTCCCTGCCCATGGCAGAGGGGTTGCAACTGGATGATCCTTGAGGTTCCTTCCAACCTTAACAATTCTATGATTCTATGATAATGTGTTTGGATGTGATACCTTTCCCTTATCAGAAGAATCCACAACAATACAATTATCTAACAATACACAACTGCTTCTAAGAGAAACCTGATCAGTTAATAGATGTTAATAAAGACACATGTACAAAGGTGTTTAAGAAAAGACTGGATGAGGCACTTAGTGCCATGGTCTAGTTGAATAGTTAGGGTTGGGTGAATGGTTGGACTTGATGATCTCTGAGGTCTCTTCCAACCTGGTTGATTCTGTGATTCTGTGATTCTGTAATAAGTAGGTCAAGCTCAAAGATTCTGATTCTGTTCACTTTCATTTAAAGGAAAGAAAAAGCATTTAATGGAGCTTCTCCTAGCTTTACCCCATGATTTTATACATTACTTTGCCAACCCTTTGTAGCAAATAGTAGTTTGAAGTTGGCTTTGGTTATATGTACTTGGTGGTCCTTTCAGGAGTCAGCAAGGCCAACAGCTGTTTGTTTTTTTTTCCCCTGGCTTTTTTAATACTTTTGCCTTTTCTCTCCAGTTAATGAATGGGTGCTGTCAGTCTGAATGACTGTTGCTTAGAAAAACCATCCTGGGGTCTTTGGGAAAGTTGTAGGGTAGGCAGGCAATGTTTAAAGCAGTCCTAAGCACCCAACAAACAACAGTGAGGGTTAACAACTCATGAGATGTAGTGGCTGCCCTCTCACCCAGATGCATAGTATTTCATGACTTGGATAGTTGGACTATATTATGGAGAAAGTTACTGATTACAAATAATCACAAACTGTATAAACCCACTTTAAAAAACCCCAACAAACAAACCCCAAACAACACAAATGCAGCAAACAAAACCAACCCAAACCCAGCCAAAACCTAAATATTGCAGAACTTTATCAGAACTATATTAACATCTTCTGTTCCACAATGGAGGGAAGTTGTGATGAAAATGATCATGGGGCTGGAACACCTCTGCTATGAGGACAGGCTGAGGGAGCTGGGGTTGTTCAGACTGGAGAAGAGAAGGCTGAAGGGAGACCTAATAGCAGCCTGCCAGTATCTGAAGGAGGCTACAAGAAGGCTGGAGAAGACCTGTTTGAAAAGGCCTGCAGTGACAGGGACAATGGTTTGGCATGAAAGAAGAGGAGATTTAGATTGGATGCTAGGAACCATGAGGGTGGTAGAAGATTGGAACTGATTCCCAGGGAGGTAGTTGAGGCCCAGTCCCAGGAGTTATTCAAAGTCAGGATTGACAAGGCTCTGCTTTAACTGCAGGGGGGGTTGGACTAGACAACCCTTAGAGGTCCCCTTCCAACCCAAACCATTCTATGATTCTGTGATTCTCAGGGCAGCTTGTTCACATGTTAAAGGATACATAGTCCATTCAAACCAAACAGAACTCACGACTCAAAAAGCTCAGATCTCAAACTTCTCATTTTAAAATACTGCAGAAAGCTTCACAGAATCATAGAACTGTTAGGGTTGGAAGGGACCTTGTGATGGTTTAATACCCAGCTGTGGATTTGCTTGGAAATTGGCAGCTATCTTTTTTTAAAAGGCACAGCCTGAAACTGTCACAGACCTCAAGGATCAGCCAGTTCCAACCCCCCTGCCATGGGCAGGGACACCTCACACTACATCAGGTTGCTCACAGCCACATCCAGCCTGGCCTTAGAAACCTCCAGGGATGAGGCTTTCACCACCTCCCTGGGCAACCTGTTCCAGTCTCATCCTAATGACTATGAAAGTTCAAATTGCTGATGAGATGAAACAAGCCACAGCTTGTGTCTTACTTCTCTATACATCTCTAGGACTCCTCACAAGTCTATTCCCTCTGCCCCAAATCCACAGGAATTTCCTAGTGTTGCCCTTTCTCTCACGTCTTCAGTGTCTGCCTCTCTTCCTATCTCCATTTCAACAGTATGTCTCTCTTGCCTCTGCCCTCATCTCTTCTCACCTTGACTGGTGTAGTTCCCTTCTTTCAGGATTCTAAGTCCCAGTTCTTCATCTCCCCTACTAATGTGCCAAATGCCCATCCTCCTCCCTTCTCACACAGACACACACATCAAAATCACCTCCTACTTTAGGCACTTCAGCAGCCCTCCACCACCCTTTTCTGGATCAATTTCAAAACTGTCTTTTTTAAAACAATGTCAAAACCTACTTCAACTTAGATGGCCTCCTTTTGATTTTCTTATTTGTCTTACTCTCCTCTCTTTGTCTAATTCTGCCCTTCCCCTCAGTTCTGCAGTCTCAGCTGAAAAATCCTTCCCCTCTACCACAGCTCTCATCTAAAGATCCTTTCTGTATCTAAGAGCCTTTCTGTGTCATTGGCTAGCTGTATATTTTCTCCTTTGCCTGTACATACCTCTTAATTTCTCTCCATGGAAACTGGTTTGGGACTAAGTTCATGAGGAAGATTAATACTGTACAGCATGCTCAAGCAGTTATTATAGAGCTGTGCTATACTGGAAAACCAGAGCATGATCTGGGTAGCACTCAGAATAAATTTGGCAGAAGGATTAAATGTTTGGGGTTTGGTTTTTTCGCAGTCCAGATGCAAAACATGCCCACAGAAGTTTTCACTTGCCAATTTCCCCCCCCACTCCCTGTATTTAGTCCACCTGAAAATGAAGTGTAGGCACCTGTCTTGGCTTCACATCTTTGCATCATGTTTGTCCTAGCAATGAGACACTTGGAATCATAGAATCATAGAATTGTTAGGGTTGGAAAAGACCTCAAGGATCAGCCAGTTTCAACCCCCCCCAGCCATGGGCAGGGACACCTCACACTACAGCAGGTTGCTCACAGCCACATTCAGCCTGGCTGCAGAAACCTCCAGGGATGAGGCTTCCACCACCTCCCTGGGCAACCTGTGCCAGTCTCTCACCACCCTCATGGGGAAGAACTTCTTCCTAACATCCAATCTGAATCTACCCACTTGTAGTTTTGTTCCATTCCCGCCAGGCCTATCACTCCCTGACACCCTCAAAAGTCACTCCCAAGCTTACTCTAGCCCCCTTCAGGTACTGGAAGGCCACAATTAGGTCTCCTGGGAGCCTTGTCTTCTCCAGACTGAACAGTCCCAACTCTTTCAGTCTGTGCTCATAGCAAAGCAGCTCCAGCCCTCTGCTCATCCTTGTGGCCATTCTTTGGGCACACTCCAGCACCTCCAGATCCTTCAAGTGCTAGGGGCTCCAGAACTGGACACAGTGCTCCAGGTGTGGTCTCAGCAGAGCAGAGCAGAGAGGGAGAATCACCTCCCTCAACCTGCTGGCTATGCTAGAGCTGTGACATAAGCATTTCAAATTAAGATGTGGAATTTAACATTGTGATGTGTTCATATTTCTTGCTTTGTAGACTCTAATTTCTTGGAGCAAAGGAAACCAGTCCCTTAAATACTTTTTTTTTTGGTCTGTGAGCACATGTTATCAGCCATCAAAATGAAGCAGCTAATTGGATCACTCTTCTCAGCAGAACTGATTGGTGGTTAAGGGACACATAAAATACAGCTGGATTTTTCAGCTGGGGTTTCTGTCAAAACCCGTTTGGAGTGCTGCATTTTCCTTTGGCTATTGACCACTGGATTTGTTTTGTTTGTATTTATTTCACTGACTGGCAGAGGTAATGCATTTCCTGAGACGTCTCAGAGAACTCAGGTGAGGCACCACAAGCTATGCTGTCTTAGGGTAGAATTTACTAGGATTAAAGCAGATGTGGCATTACTAGGGGCTGCTAAGCCTCCTGTGATTTATAAAGATATAAAGTATATCTTTTATGATTATGATGATGCTAAAAATTTTGTGGATGATAATATAGTAACACTGGAAAGCCTGACTATTACAGCTGGGTAGGAATCAAGACAAGGAAAAGGAAACTAATTCTCCTTTACTAGTTCCTGTGAATGGGTGTCTGCATTTGTTGCTTTTATTCTGCTTTAGGGGGAGCCAGGTTTGCATGCCTGGAGGCATATTTGATTTACCAAATAGTTAAATATTGCAGGGTTGCCACTACCAAATTCAAAATGTGCATTGTTCCTAGAAATGTACACATGCCATAGGTAATAGTAGCAACTCAAAGTGCAAACCAAGGAATAACGTTCCCTCTTTTAACTAATGATTTCTCTCCCTCTGTTTCCTTCGCTTTGGACACTGAATTAGAACAAAAGCCTTGGGTTTGCTCCATTTATAGTTCATTTCTCAACAAATTGGTTTTTAAATTCATCTGCACACAAGCAGAGTGTTACACAGAGAGAGTGATTGCCCATCGGAATGGGCTGCCCAAGAAAGTGGTGGAGTCACCATCACTGGAGGTGTTCAGGAGGAGACTTGATGGGGTGCTTGGTTGCATGGTTTAGTTGGTTGGGTGGTGTTGGATGATAGGTTGGACACTATGATCTTGAAGGTCTCCTCCAACCTGGTTTAT
Source organism: Dryobates pubescens (assembly GCF_014839835.1). Lineage (NCBI taxonomy): Eukaryota > Metazoa > Chordata > Aves > Piciformes > Picidae > Dryobates > Dryobates pubescens. The sequence continues at coordinate 45,117,196 of NC_071616.1, read as the reverse complement.
TCTATTCCTATTCCTATTCCTATTCCTATTCTATTCTATTCTATTCTATTCTATTCCATTCTATTCTATTCTGTTCCACTTCACTTGAAGATGCTACCTGTGATTTTGGGCTGTATTTTCCTCTGTAGGCTTCTTCTGGTTTTACATCTTTTTTCTGTTGACCTTAAATGTTGTGTATCTTTTCAAGGCTGGTTAAAGATGCTCTAAACTTGGCTCGAGCATCTTATGAAACTATTAGTATAATGGCTTATAAACCAATTAAGCCACAATAAAAGCCCTGAGCAGTATGTTTCACAAATTATCTCCTCACAAGTATATCTGTATCTGTTATGTGTATCATTTGAGTTGCATATCAGTGTTAAATGCAAACCCTGCAAGCTTTAGTTAAAGCTAGTCCTTATCATTCATCATCACTATTTTCCAGCACTGTCAACCTTAGCTGCTGCCCAGTCCTGAGATGACCAAAACCTTTTCACAGAATCACAGAATGTTAGGGGTTGGAAGGGACCTCCAGAGATCATTCTGTCCAACCCCCCTGGCAAAGCAGGGTCACCCAGGGCAGGTCACACATGAATGCATTCAGGCAGGTTTTGAAAGTCTCCATAGAAGGACATGCCACAACCTCTTTGGGCAGCCTGCTTCAAGTCTCCATCACCCTCACCGTATGGAAGTGTCTTCTCACACTGAGGTGGAACCTCCTGTGTTCTAGCTGGTAACTGTTGATCCTTGTCCTGTCACTGGGCACCACCACAAAGAGCCTGGCACCTTCATCTTGATCCCACCCCTCAGATGTTTATAGACATTGATAAAATCCCCTCTGAGCCTTCTCTTCTCCAGGCTAAACAGCCTCAGGCCTCTCGGTCTTTCTCCATAGTAGAGATGTTCCAGTCCCTTCATCATCTACACAGCTCTCCATTGGACTTTCTTGAACTGGGGAGCCCAGAAGTGGACACAGCATTCCAGGTGTGGTCTCAGCAGGGCAAAGTAGAGGTCGGGGAGAACCTCCCTAGACCTGCTGGACAGACTTTTCTTAATGCACCCCAGGAAGCCATTGGCCCTCTTGGATGCAAGGGCACATTGCTGACCCATGGAGAACTTGCTGTCTGCTTTTGGTCTGCATATATTTGTTTCCATTGGTAAGCATGCACAAACCTGCTTAGAATGGCTTTTAATTGAGAAATTGGGAAGTGTAACTCTAGCAGTATGTGGTAATTTTATATAGGAAGGACTTCCAGGGCAGAGGAACAGGAACACAAATACATATTTGATGATAAACAGACTGTAATGTGTTTGAGAGTGACACAAAACCTTCAACGCAAAATAAGCCTTGCCTCAGTGTATCTCTCCAGGGGCCAAATTCAGCCAAAGTTCTTGTCATACATCAGCCATACACAAAAGAGCTAAATGGGGCAGGGGGAGTGCTATCCTCAATGGCTCACTGGCTAGAAAATTCACTTGTTAAACAGGATATATGTTTGCAGGTCTTCTCTTCATCTTGATTTAAATCAATGTCTTAGCCGTTCCAAGTGAGCTGAGTTCCCCAATCAATTCTCTATTGAACATAAAGCTCCATCTTTACTCTTCTTCACCATCACGCCTTTCTTGCCCTCCTTCGTGCCAGCTCTGTTGTGTATGTAATGACTAGTCAGTAGAACAAAATTAAATAAGAACAAGGGCTTGACTGTACAGACTCTTGGTTAGGGCTTGAACTTCAGATGTGTGAAAGCGCCAGTTAATTATGACTGTATAATTGCTTACTTCGTGTGGAACATCTTTAGAATGAGAACTGAAAGGGCTTTGTTCACTGTACTGAATACCTAGGTGATTCAGATACTCTTTTAGGATGTGACAGGCCTATGCTCAAGTTATTGTTCCAAACCAAGCCAGGATAGGGAGGCAAAACTTGATTTCTTTCTTGCCAGATAAACAGTCAACTAATTATGGTGTCAGCTATAAGGAAAAGAGATCTTTATCTGTGTTGTTATAAGAACAGATCTGTCCTGAGAACAGACCTGTCCTAAGTTGTCTTTCTCACTAAAAGCATCCATAAGAATCCTGACTGGACATAAGTGTTTTGCCCTAGCTCAGAGACAGAGCATGGTTACATCAGAGAGTAACTCACTGTTAGGACACAGAGACACACAACAAGATGATGATGGGATGAGATGGCAAAGAGCAGAAATCAACATGGCAATTTAGGCAATGTCTGTGTGAAGTGAGGGTGCTTTTTGATTTTATTCTTTACATTTTTATTGGTTTTTTTGGATGTAGTTAGGTATCTAAATCCACCTTCTGGTGATTCCAGGAACACCCAGCCACAGACAGGAATTTTCTTGGTGTCGATATCCCTTTGCTAATCTCCTACCTCAGAATTTCACTGAGCGTTAGAATTCACTTTACAGGGCCCACGATGCTTTTGACAATAGGTCTTGGTGACTTCTGAGTTCTGTACCAGACCAGGCTGAAATGATCAGCATTGTTGGATACAGACCTGCAATTAACAGCTTTGTGGGCTCAAATGCAGGTTTATACACATATTCTTAGATGCCTTCATCCCTACGCAGTGCAGGAACAATTAGTGACATTCTCCTGAAAATTAAGCCTCAACATCCTACCAGTCAGAACAGTCAGAGTTAATACTGAGATCCATCAGCAACCTGTTATTAAAATTATGTAAGATCACACACAGAGTTTCCAAACTCCTCTCATAAAGAAAGATAAATATTAGATAGGCTACAGAGATTGGGTCTCATTTCATAACAGATATCTCAATTGTATGCAAAACCTGGGGTAGTGGAACACATTACAGGACTGGCCACTTCTCACTGAAGAAATATGTGCCCAGTTTCAAGTTTCTTTTTGTGGTGTGATTTAATTTTCACATCAGATACTTTAAGTGTCAGTGACTACATTTAGAGAGACGTCTCCAGCCAGCCATAATTTAAGGGGGGAGGGAGGGGAACCACCATTAATAGTCCTCTTTTTAGCTGGGAAAGCAAACAACTGACACGTGGTGCACTTGAGCACGGGCTACTCCAAAGCTCTGCTCTGCCCATGAGCCAGCTGGGTACTGAAATCAGGGGATCCAACCTTTTGAGTGCTTCAGAAAGCGCAAACCTTCCCAGCTTCAGTTCCTAGCTGGTTCAGAATGAAAACAGCAGAGGGCAAAGGAATGGTGTAACACTCACATCTATGTTCTCAATCATCACATATCTGGCCGTGTAGGACCCCTGCAGAGCACCAGGAAGCTTTATCACTGACTTGCCAGCTGTACTTCGCAATTATCTCTGGTGAGACAGCAAGGTAGTCTGAGTAGCAAAAGCTGAGCCCTGGGGGAGATGAAGCACTGACCAGAAAGCAGGGGAGACTGGGATATGAAGTGATAGGTTGAGAAAACAGCTCTGTGAAGGCTTTGTGTTTTCCCAGTCCATGATTCCGAACCAGATGGCTTTACAGTAGTAGCTAAGGCACAGGGGTACAGGAAACACATTCATATACTACCAAACTCTGAAAAATGTTCTTAGAACATTTTCTCTTGATTCCTGTGGGATGCAGAGAACACAAAATGAGAGGAGACAGAGGAAAAGTTTCACCAGTATGATGCTGAGAAGATCTGTTTAAGTAACTTTCCATCTTAGCACACTTCAATAATGCAGCTGGCCCACACTTGCACTGCTGATACCTTCGGTCACTCTGCAGCACCTATTCCATAACGTGGCTGCAGTCTGAGGGTGTCTGTGGTGTTGGCACACCTAAGACATTGGACCCCCTGGTTTAATCAAGTCTTGCCAACACTATTGGAATAATTAAAAGGCAAAAAAATGAACAAGATTCTGCAGCTACAGAGAGCAGAATCTCCAGCAAGCAGACAGTGCAAAGAGCAAAACACAAGGGAAGGCAGTACATAGGTCTGACTTGCTGAGAGGTGATTAGGTGTATCTGGGCAAGAGCTATAACATGGGAGAAGGAAGGAGATGTATTTATACACAGTGTATTATTTATGCCCATTACTTCTAATTGCCTAACTAGTTCTCTTTCCTCTCACGTATACTTTAGTACCCACCAACCAGAGAAAGATGTCTACAGCTAAATATCTGCCAATTATTATGGACTTTTACTTAATATTCTATTGTTCCACTGACAGCACAGTTTTTAATATATCATTTTATACTATCCTGTACATCATCATTTCCCTGCCTCCCTTAGGGCCCTGGCTGTAATAGTTCTTATTTATTTCCACAAGCCAGCATATATGCAAAAGATCTTGCAGTCGTGATGTTGCCCCCACCACCCCTCACCTCTTCTCATCTTTTGTTGGGTTCTTTTTTTTGATTGTTTGGGTTTTTTTAATCCTTTTTATCTGGTTTTTAAAGTTACAGTCTACAGAAGTGTGAACACAGCATGTGTGTAGACACACACTGGGGTCAAATACATTCGTAAACACACGAGACGCACTCTCCTGCTCAGCAGCAGGATATTGCAGCCTTCTCTTGTGGTCTGTAGGTCTGGGGGTTCAGCTAATAAACTTGAAAATGGATCAGAAAGGAAATAAAGGAAAACTCCCTCAATATTCCTAAAGGGTGAGGTAGGAGTTCAACAGCCCACAAAGTGACTGATCACCTCACAAAATTCACTCAGCACCCTCTGAGTCTAAGGGAACCAAAGGGAGCATTGAGCCTATGCTGGCAGTGCTGGGGTCTCGTTAGTTCCACCAAAAGCTCTTTTTTTACTGAGTACTTGTTTTGCAAAATGCTTCTTTTGAGGAGAATCTCTAAGGACATAAGCTCGAGGTGCCTGTGACTGCATCACTGTCTCTGAAACTGAGCAGGCATCTTTAGGATCAGGAGCTCTGAAACTTTGAGCAGTGTCTTTCTAGAAATATATTTTGGCTGTGGGTTTGGGTTGGGTTTTTTTTTCCCCTTTTAAAGCGGGCTCTTTGGATCCAGTTTCCCGAGGTCTGCTGGTTGACAGCTAGAAAAATATATATTTGTTTTCCTTCACATTTTAATAACAATGAAAAAGTGTACATGCTTCCTGGCCAAGACAGGACAGTGGGTACCAAAAAAAATACATATATATATATAAATAAATAAAAAATACTTAAAAAAATATTGTTAACTCAAGGCAAAAATTTACTGTCAGGGAAAATGGAACATTCCTTCTGAACTCAAGAACTAGTAGTGCATGTGCAGGTTGGTTGTAGATGGTTGCTACAATAAGGCTTCTTTCATACAGGTGTGTTTATGCCCCAGGCTTGCTGGCCACAGTCCATTCCATTTACAGAAGCTGAATTAAACAATAACTACCGCATTGCAAAAAGAAGAAGGGGGGGAGGGGGAAGAGGGGGGGAAGAAAGAAGAGGGGGGGGGGGGAAAGGGTGAGCGTCAAAGGAGATGCCTGAGAGCTTTGTTAGGGCCAAGAAAAACCCTGTTGCAGTTGTCAGAGCTTGTTGATGTTGCAGAGAACGGCAATTTTTTTTTTTTCTGCTGGATTTTGTGGTTCTGCCTTAGGAAAGAAAGTAAAATAGAACGGAAGAACAAAGTCCTACTCTATAAATCAGCAGCTGCTCCTTGCCAGATCAAAGGAGTGACATTTTTGCTCCTGGACTACTTGTCCACTTTAGGTGCTTGACAGACAGCTAACAGCTGGCCTGTTACACAGTATAGGAGAGTTGGGCTACATCTTCTTCAGAGTAGATGACAAGCTAATCAGAGATATCCATAGCACGGGACATGGGAGTGCACCTTGATCTCTTCAAACATACCCAGTACGTAATTGCTGAACACCTTTATGCATTTTTGGCAAGCTGCTGCTTAGGTAGTTTCCACTGAAAAGTAAGAAGGAAAATTAATTCCTTAATCTAATTTGATCAGGGAAGTTAAACAGATGTTACAATTGTTGACAACTGGCCTTTTCAGGCCAGCTTAGAAGTGGCTATTTTTATTTATTTTATATTTTTTTTTAACTAGAAACCGTTAAAAAGATGTGCAAAATACTTCAAGGTGATCCTATTCTAAAACTACCATTCTAAAACTACACTTACCTTTAAAAAAAGTTACCTCTATAAAAAGTTACCTTCAAAAAGAAAGAAGTTACCTGAACTGAAGCCTCTCAGCTCCCCTGTAAGAAACCAGACAGGCTGATTGTGTTTTCAAGGCTGCCAGACCCTCATTAGTTTTGAAAATCTTTTCCTATGAGTTTAAGATGATAAATGAACACATCTTTAAATGCATGAGTTAGTTAAGATTTTATAGGAGATCTGTTATCTACCTTTAACGTGGATGTCTAAGTGCCAGCAAATCAAAGCGCATGCCAGATTAGCTAAAGTTGCATTTAGCATCTCTGTGAGACGTATGTATACAAACCTGGAATTTTAATGCCAGTAGTAAAAATTTCAAAGTGATTCAGCTTCTAGTTGATTCTCATCTGCAATAAATCAAGCACAGGATGAGGTTGTGTACTACGGCTTCTATCTATTGACTTTGCATTTTATCTGTTAAGATATGAATAGCTAAGGAAGTAATGCCCGTTTGTCTCCTCCCTTCCTTTCAAGTATCTTTAAAACTATCATTTTTACAGGGCATGATAAATAACCAAATATGAATAGTCTGATGGCACTCATGCAAAGAGTGTAACAGCTATGGCCGGTGCGTGTTACGTGGCTTCAGGTGCCAAGTGCCGGGCACTGGAAGGCATTTGCTGCCCGCCAGAAGCCCAGGGAGCATAAGGAGGAAGAATTATTTCCCTGTGAGGGTGACAGAGCCCTAGAGCAGGCTGCCCAGGGCGGATTGTGGAGTCTCCCTTTCTGGAGGTATTCTGGATGTGTTCCTGTGTGATCTACTCTAGGTGCTCCTGCTCTGGCAGGGGGGTTGGACTGGATGATCTCTCGAGGTCCCTTCCAGCCCCTAACATTATGTGATAAAGGGCGATGCTTTCCCCCTGAAGCTGAGGTTTCCCGAGAGCCCACCCCATGGTGGGTGCGGTGGGAGCTCCTCACCACCTTCCCACCCGTAGGCGCACAGGCACAGGTAGCTCCCGCCCTCCCTCGCCCGTAGCGGGGGTTGCGCGGCCGCTGGCTGCCCAGCGCCTGCGTTTGCACCCAGGAACCCCGGAGCGCGGCCGTGGCACTGCCCCCGGCCCGCCGGCGGCGCTCTGGCCCCACCTCATGGCGCCCAGCTGCACAGCGGGAGGCCTCACCTGGGGCCACCCGAGCCTGAAACGCTGGGCGAGCCCAGCTTTGCAGCAGGGAGTGGCCGCTCTTCTCTCGCCAGCCTCACCGGGTACCGACCCCATGCCTAGGCGGGCTTTGACTTTCTCACGGCCCTGGGCTGCTGGCGAGGACGATGGAAGCAGCAAGGCGCAGGCTGGCAGAGGTGCCAGGGTGGCCATGGGACCTCCATGTGCTTGGGGGAGCCCCAGCAGCAACTGAGGCTTCCCAGACGGCTTCCTTGGTTGTAGAGAAAGGGTCCTGTGCACAAGCCCCGGCCGCAGGAGCACAGGCAGGGTGGCTCCCCAGGGTTTGTGCTGCAGTGCAGCTGCTCCCCATGACCATGGCCACCAGGTCCATCCTTGGCAGAGCCAAAGTGTTTCCCCACGTTCCCAAGAGGTAACCGAGAGAGAGTTCCATGTTTAACGAGATGGATTTTCTCCGAGTTGAATAAATGCCCGTCATGCCAATTCTCCTGATTTTATCACAAGGCTCAAGTTATTTCATGTTAGCTCAAGGTCCCAGCTCCGGGAGACGATGGTTGCACGATAATATTTTCCAGCAAGTTTCTAGATTTTTTTGTGGCTGAGAAGAGTAGTTTGAAACTGTGGCGCCATGACTGAAAAGCTTACAAAGTAAACACCGAGCAGAGTGCTTGTTTAAATGTCTTACTGTTAGGACAGCTATGGGATGGGCAAATTCAGTATTTCCAACAACTGGCACCTCTGAGTGGCAGAACATATTTTTAGGAGCTCCAATATAAACATACAAGATGCAGCAGAGGTCTTTGGGCCAGTTAGTGCCAGGCTCAGGCAGCCTCAGGCGCCCAGTTCAGTTGCTTTCTGTCATCTTCTGGAGCCTTCTCCCCACCAAACAAGGATGCTGACTTAGGTTCTCTGAATCACACCTTTGACAGATGTGAGATGTCTAAATTAGCTAAAGAAAGTAATTTTAAACAGCCCATAACCCCCCCTTGTCTAACAAGGCTGTCTAAAACTATGTGAAGTTTTGTCAGAGAACAAACCTACCTGTCCCTCCCTCTTCCTCTCAAAACCAATAGTGTAAGTGACTCCATTCCTCAGTATTCATGACTTAGGGAAGCCTTATTGAGATGGCTCATTTCCAGGTGACTAACTCAGCTTTTTTAATTTTCTATAAAGGAATGCTACAAATAAGGGTTGGTAACCAGGTGTGGCACAGATTCAGTGAAGCATAAACAAAGACTTTTTCAACTACTTTTGTACACACGTGTACAGAAGGAAGCCTGAACCTAATTCTGTCATTTTAGAATGCATATCGGGGAGAGAAGTTAAATAAACTACGATAACTAGATTTTACTTGCTCAGATAAAAGTTTGGATGATAGGCAAAGACTGCTGTGAAGGAGATGGGGGGTGTGGAGTGTACACTGATGAAAGGGTTTCTGCAGATTAGTCTTTTCTGGTGCATTCTTTCAGACTGCTCTGATCGGCTCAAGACTTCTGAAATGATTCTTTCAGCTTAGGGAAGGAGTGATTTTCTAGGTTACTTAGGAAAACATTTCTCTTTTTGTGACTTAGATATAATATTCCATTGGTTATTTTCCCTTCCAAATTAGGGCATGCTTGGGCAACAAGGGATCAGTGTAGTATATACACTCTTGAGCTAAACACTGACATGCTCATAGTCCAAATACTGAAATATCATTTAGGCAAAGTTTTATTTTCCCATCCAAGGTGAAAACATTTGGATTATTTTTTAGAATGCATTCTTAGACTCTGACTCAGTAAAACATTGAAGCAGGTGCTTAAACCCCCCTTTATTCATCAGGCTCAGCCCCTATTTAGCTAGGCTTAGTAAGAGCCAAGCTTCTCATCTAGATTTGGGAGGCTTTTGAACAATTTCGCTTAAAAAGTTCCTCTGGGTGCCTAAACATTTTGATAATTAGACTTGATGTTCAGATAACAGAAAATAAATGATTGTAACCCTACTTTATTGATTTTCTTGTTGTTACTTTTATTGTTATTATTTCTATGACTAAGCCTGTGACAACATTCATTCAGTATCTCCTTTTCAAGGGAAAGGGCAGAAGTGTCTTCTTGTGCTAAAATCAAACCTGAGTCCAAACTTTCCTTGTCATTAAGCCTTTTAGAGAACTGGTTGTGAATTCCTCTCACAAATTTGTTCACATATCTGTTTTTCACATAAACCCATTTATGTACTGGCAAGTTTGTTAAATAAATGCAGTACTTTAACACCTCGTTTTTCTGGGATCGATACTTTAAGTGGAAATGCAGATTGAAGACTGATACTGAAAAGTTTTGAGTTGTACCTGGTGGCTGCATGGTGTTCCTCAGTTTCTCAGAAGGAGCAATCTATGCTGCTGTGGTGGGCTAGCCCAGTTTTGCACCAGTTCATCTCACATAAGATACTGGACCATATAAAGTGGATGGAGTTAAATACCCTTCTCTGAGTTCAGACCCCAAGTTGGGGATGAATGGTATTTTCTTAAGCTTTCATGCACTCTACCCTCCTGAAACAAGGCCTGTTGGGCCCCTACATACTTGAAGTGAATTCTCCATGATAGCCATAGAGTAAAGCTGGAGCTGGTTCTAGTTCTGATTACCAACCAGCAAAGCCACTACCAGTTCATTTCAAGAACTAATCTTACTCAGCTTCACTTGTGGAATAGTCACAGTGTTTTAAAACACATGTAGAATATATCTGTAAAAGAGAGTGAAAATAACAATAATGTTCTTTTTGGAACATGCCAGACTTGAGCAAGCAGACTAAGAGATCTCTTCTTGCTGTTCATTCTCTTCTACGCTTTGCAGGACTCTCTCTCTGCAATTTTATCTGAACACTATTTATTCTAAAAATAAAATGGATGATGTAAATGTAATGCTGTTTGATACGAGTTGAGATAAAGTATGCTAAAATCTAGGAAGAAGATTAATTACAGGACTTCCTATAAAATACAGAATACATGTTTATTTTGGACAAAGAAACCAAAGAGCTCTATGTGAAGAGATGCAATTAAATGCATATATTTAGATTATATTGTCATGCTAATTAACGTGGATAGGGTAGGAACCAATTAGGACTAGGACTAGCAAATCACCTAGACTACATTGCACATTCACTAGTATACCTTTACTGCTCTGCTGGTTTTTGCTGGAAGCAGAGAGAAGTGAAATGTGCTCGTTTGGAAGTCCATGCTGTTGTGCATTTTGAGCCAAACCTCGTTCGCCGTGCTTTCGGAAACGGTCCCACAAAAGTTACCAGAACTACTTGTGTAAGAAAGACAGGCTCTGGCTAGAGCCTGCTTTTAGGTGGCAATTAAAGGAAAAGACAGGATGCAGGAACCCTTTCTTTCAATTCAGATGGATATTGTTTGAGTAACGCGAGGTCAGTAGTCTGTCATTTGCAAAATGCTGGAAGTAAGATTTTCATTAAACGTAGTATGTCAGTGACATGTATTTCTCAACGCTGCACACCTCATTTATCATGCTGGAATGAGGACCCAGTGCCATATGAATGTAAAGTTTGTGAAGGTATTGCCTCACAGCCCTGGAGGCTGATGACCCCTCTTTATCTACACAGCAGGTAAGGCACAGTGGCAATGTGAGCTCTCTGCGCAGTCCCCTGCCAGTGTGCCTGACTGCTAAGCTGGGGAACAAAGGAAAGATAGCATATGGATAGCAGATTGTAGGAGCGCTGAGAGAGGACTGGGGAAATCTATGTTGGGTGTGTGGCTCTGCCAAAGATCTCTTGTATGACTTTGGCCTTGTCACTTAATCTCCTTCTGTCTCTGTTCCGAGGGAGAAAGCGTCTCTGCTCTCCCTCAGGCTTTGCCTGGAAATCTGTTCAGATCCTGAGTTCTCTTGGACGGTGTGCTTGTGCAGTATGGGATGGAGTGAGGCTGAACTTCACTGGGTCCTCTAACTGCTGCTATCATCCAAACGACAGGGATTACTGTGAGCAGAAGAGTAACAAAGGAGTCCATGTTTTGCTGATAGATTTTGCACGTCTTTTCAGGCCATTCAGTCTTCGGCCTCTGGGTGAAGGCTACGAGCAAGGCAGGCAATTAGTTTCAGGAGCAGAGCTGTGAATTCTTCCTTTATAGGGTTCCCAGTAACGTTGGGAATCGTGGTGCTGGCGTTCTCTTTTTCTACCTGTCTCTTAATGCCTTTTGAAGGCATTTGTGCCAAAATAACATCACGGTGTTTCTGCAATGCACTGACTGAAGTGCTGTGCAAAAGGCTGTATATTGCTTTACTTTGGCCCTGGAGATGGCTCCCTGAGGGATTAGAAAAAAAAAAAAAGAGAGAGTAAAACAAACAAACAAAAAAGCCCTCAAAAAAAAATGTAAAGGCTGGGCCAGGGACTATGGTTTCTATGTCTCTATTATGCACTGTGCATATTTATGGGGCAGTATAAAGAATAAATAATAATCCACAAACACTCCATTCTGTGCCCTTGTCTACCAATTGTGCAGATGCATTACATGATGTAGCTACTAGTAATGAAACTGGGATCAGATTTTTAGCTTCAGCTGAAATGTAGGTCTGTTTTGCACCTGCAGTGTTGTGAACATAAATAATTTCACGTGCAGCTTTTCAGACATACCCATTGGTATAGCCCATGTCATCTATAGACAGGATTTTTCAGAGGAGCCATAGCAATGGAATTTCAAAGTGATCTGGGTGCCTAAAAACTCCTATATCTTTCTAAGTGTACGACAGTGTATCTTCAGAGAAAGTATTGTTGGGCTAGAGGATATCATTTGCACCTGCAGTTATGTACATGTGCAACAGAAAAATGGAACAATAATGAAATTGGAAGTTAAACCCAAGTGCTACTTTTTGCAAGTTTTGCTGGACAGATGAGATCACTTTTACCCCTATTTTTTTTTTCTGTAGGGAAACAAAAGATTGGGGGACTCACTACCAGAGCTTTAACTCTCGTTTCTGAAACGAGTAGTGAAATTCCTCTGCACAGAGTTCACAGTGAAGGGCTAGCTTCACTTACATCCAAGGAACACAATGAGGCCAAGCTCTTTTGGGACTGAACGGCTGGGCCAGGTTGGGTTTTCAGCACCCATCCCAAAAGGCTTATTCTTGTGGTGGCTGTCCAAGGTGTAAGGCTGGAGTGGAGTATCCCAATCTGCTGCTCATGGAGGTAAAGCAGTTGTCACCTGAAACCCTTCAGGACTCCGAATTTTCTTAATGCTCTGCCTTGTTGTGCGAGCCCATTGAAGGAACACTTCAGAGGGCATCCATTTCTTACTAATGTAAACTTTCTGAGGAGTATCCAAAGATATGACCTCTAGGTGAACCTTTAACCTTCCCCTTAATTATTTGTTTGAAGACAGTGTCGAGTTCTCCCGCTGAGAGCCAAGACCCATAATGCTTCGCAGCCCTACGAGCCAGGGCGTGTGTGCAGGGAAGTGGAGAGGGACATAAATAAGGGGACCACCAGATGTAAATAATAAAAGTGGTTGGAGTTTAAATAAAAACCAAAAAAGCAATTTGGTTTCCCCAAAGAGTGACCTGATTGAAGAAAAGGGGTTAGTAAGACGGAAAGTGTGTGGGGGGGGGGGGGGAGCTTTTCTGTTGTCTGTGATTTTTTACAGGCCTAAACAAGCGCCCATTCCATTCTTTAAAACCTTGCCATCTGTATACACCATTAGAAGCTCATAGGAGAAGAGAAAACAGTCTTATCGGGCTTTCCTGTTAATCTCTATTGGCCTTAACTTTAGCTGATAAAAGGCACGCTGGATGGAGGAGGTTCAGGTCAGGCTCCATTTGGTCAGCGTGGTAACGGTACTGGAAAGTAGCTCAGCAAATTAAGTCCTATCGGGGACCTTTGTCTTTGAGGACGGAAACATTCCTGGAAACCAGGGCTGTGGGAGATGCCTTCGCCCCGCCGCAATCAGGAGGGAATAAACAAGAACATCAACTGTGTTTGAGTTTTTATTTTAATACCTGAAGCCATGACTAATTCCGAGGCAGGATGACATTTCTGACAGCTGAATTATACTTTTCCTAAAGAATAAAGAATGTCTTTCGGATGTAAACAGAAGTGATGCAAAAGAGCCCTTTAGTGTTACTTGTAGCATTTATGCATCTGTCTAATGAAATTTCCACGACTGTGATTACAGGAGGTGCAATCGAAGGTGTGCCACCGTCTTTCATTATCTGCAGAGGAATTTAACTGGGGGGTGGAGGGAAGGAAGCAGGACAAAAGGCCTTGCAGAGTTGATGCTATGTAAAGGCTAGCAATTTACTAAATGAGCAGATGAACTTAGTCTTCAGTTAACTGACTGAAAGACTTCAGCTAGGCGTTGGATCGGGCCCAATGGCAATTATTGGAGGCTGTTTTGGATGATGGGCATGTTAGTATTTCTGAAGAGGATTAAACACTAGTATTCGAGTTCATTAGCACTCCTAAAGGGTCACCACCAGCCGAAAGCCTGAGCTGTGAAACAGCACACAAAACCTGCGCAAAGGCTCCGAAGTGTTCTCAAACACAAAGCGGGGGTGGGACGGGGACACGGACACGACACACACAAAAACAAGCGTGGCTCCTGAATGATAGAAAATGGCCCTGGTTGGAAAGAAATCCTGCCAATGGGCAAGGTTTTATGTGTGGGTTTGGAGGTTTTTTTTAATTATTTTAGGGAAATTAATTTGGCTTAGCTTGTGCCGATGTGGCTGGCTGCGCATTAAGCTAATAAGAAATAGGCAAGCACTTATTTTTGGATTACCAGCAAAATGAAATCCAGGCTCCGCAAGCCAACTAACTGCCTTCACCAGCGCTCAAAAGCCTCGGCAACCGGCCCCGCTTTGAGATTAAAACAAACAGCAAAAGAAGAGAGGGAAGGCGGGGAAAAAAAAGGTTATTTTGGGCCTAATATTAACCACATGTACCTGCGACTGGGGGTTTCTAAGGAGTTGAAAGGTGGCTGAGTTGCGGGCAGGCGGTGGCCTTGCGCGGGGTGTCCCCGCTCGGCCCCCAGCTGGCACTGACCTCCAAACGACCTCCGCCTTCACAGGCGCCAACCGCGGGAGTTGCAGAAGAGCAGAAGTCTTTCTGGGCCGGCACTTATTGCTGCTGCGCTGGTGATAAAACTTCAGACAGCCTAATTGATGGCTTTGCTGACCTAACGATACCTTGTGAAAGCACCGAGTGGCGAAGCCTGGTCCTCATTTATGGCCAGCTGCAAGGGTAGCTGGATTCCCTAGGATGGAAAAGAGGGGGAGAAAAAAAGAAAAGGGGGAAAAAAAAAAGTGTGGGGGGGAAGTCTCCCAGCCTGTGAACTTTAACCAGATACTGAGCCACTCCGAGAAGTTAAAGAAACAATTGTCTTTTAACACAAGTTTTGGGTCACATTTACTTGTTCAAAGCCTTCTGGCAAATCCAGCTTTAATCTGGCTGGTGAGATAAGCGTGTAACTGGTTACAGTTTCTGAGCACTTAGAGGAAGATGTTTTAAAGAGAAATTATGAGCTGCTAAAAGAAAAAGAAAAAAAAAAAGGCAAGGCAAAGCAAAACACGTTGCCACACCACGCTAAAATCCTGTCAGTTTTAAAGCAGAGGTGTTCTCAAAACACAGAAGCAAGCTGATGAAAGGACTTCTATTCTTTGTATTCTGTTGCAGGTTTATTAATGCCAGAAGAAGAATAGTACAGCCTATGATTGACCAGTCAAATCGAGCAGGCAAGTTCCAAGTAGTATCTGTATTCAAGTCCCACAGGCGCAAATCCTCATCAAGTTATTCTTCAGGAGTCCCATCACCTGGTAAATAAATGCTCCAACCAGGCATTCTGGGAGATTACTCCTTTTTTTTTTCCTTATGTCCCCAGAATTCCGCTGTAGGAAGCAACTTCACTAATTGGTGCTAATTGGAGATTTCCCACCCTGACTCTACTGAAACTGCTTTTTATTTTCTCCCTGAATTGGTAATTGGGTACAAGTAGTAGTGCCACAAGCAGTTTGTTTGACTGTGAGCTCTTGAATTACTCATTGCTTGTCTGCATCCAATCAGCAGGACAATCTCATTTTCTTGCTACCCACAACTCCTTGGTGTATGCATTGCTTTCACTTCTGGAAGGCGAGCTGTAAAACTCATTGTATCCATTCATTTGCTTTGACTATTCACAATATGCTACCAATGCGACGTGGGTACCATGCTGCCAGAAAAAATATTAAAAGATTATTACTTTTGTTTGAGAATGCACCAGATATGCTCCCAGTGAAGCATATGATTTTTGCAACAATGCCTTTTCCAGGTTCCCAGCAAAGCACTCAGAATACGTGCAACTCTTTGCACAACAACTGGTGCCATGTTAATCGTTCCACTTTGCGTTTCCTCGGCATACTAAGGGACTTGTGGTTTCCTGCCATGAGGTTATGGGATAAAACTGTTCTCCATGTGGTGATGACTGTTGTCACTAACAAGGGCTTTAACTTGATGGTGATTTCGCCTGCTGCTTCACTTTAAAGGTTTTTGAAAAGGTTATTAATCCTTTGGGAAGCTCTTCCCGTGTAGTATTAAATTTCTTTTTCATTAACAGGTGAGAAAAGGGGGAAAAGCACTAACTCAACTAACCAGGCAAAACATTAAAGCCAAGTACCAAGTGTGTATGTAAATAGCAAAAGCCATATCCAGAATTTCCCTACTCGTTCCAGAGTAGGTGAGAGAAGTTTTATATAGTTGATTAAGTTCCCCCCGGTCAGTACCCAGGTGCCAGATTCACAACTCCATGTAATTAGAGAGGAACAGAATAGGTGCTTACTTCATTAAGCAAAAAACACATAGCGCTGCAACAGGCTTCCGCTGGTTTGCATTAAAGGTAAGTCAAGAAACAGACCCTAAGCAAGTGAACTGACTTGACAAACTTGTTTATTGGACCCCCCTATAGCATTTTTATTCTATAGTCCTGGTAACATAATCAGCTCATAAAAAGCGCAAGCTGGGTTTAAAGTGACAGCCAAGATATTGTATGTAGCGTTTCAGTGCTGAAGCTGGAACAATTGCTGATTGTTTGGTGTGTCTTCTCTTCTTTCTCCTCTGTGTCCACGATTGACTACAATCAGGTTTTCTTCTTGATCCTTCAGTGAGCCAAGGAGCAGCATATAGTCCAGAGGGTCAGCCGATGGGAAGCTTTGTATTGGATGGTCAGCAGCACATGGGAATCCGGCCTGCAGGTAGAGCCTTTGTGTCCTCCTGT
>NC_071616.1:45025776-45095776 GCF_014839835.1 Dryobates pubescens | reverse complement strand
AAGAACTCACAGGTGGAGATTTTAAAAGACAGGACAGACAGAGCAGGACGCTTCTTCCAGTAGTTCTGAGCCTTGGCTTTGGACAAAACTAAACTAAAAGTTGGGCAGCTTTCCTCGACGAAAGAAGTTACTAACGGTCTTTGCACCAAACCTAGGACTTTCTCATGAACTCAGAGCTTGGGAAAAAAAAAAAAAAAGAAAAGAAAAGAAAAGAAAGAAAAAAAAAAGGAGAAAAAAAAAGGAAAAAAAAAAGGCAAGAGAATACTGTAACAAACTTCGTACAGAGTTCGGTCTATTAATTGTTTCATGTTAGATATTCTATGTGTTTACCTCAATTGAAAAAAAAAAAAAAAGAATGTTTTTGCTAGTATCAGATCTGCTGTGGAATTGGTATTGTATGTCCATGAATTCTTCCTTTCTCAGCACGTGTTCCTCACTAGAAGAAGAAGAAGATAAAAAAAAAAAAAAAAAAAAAGAAAAAAAAATAATGCTGTTACCTTTAAGCTTTGTCAACAACAACAACAAAAAAAATTTACATTAAAAATACTTGTATGAGGACTGTGACGTTATGTTTTGAAAAGCAAAAACCCACCCACCCCACCCACCCCCCCCCAAAAAAAAAACCAACCCCAAAACAAACAAACAAACAAAAAAAAAGACAAAAAAAAAAGGTGTTAAGGCACAAAAGTCAGTAATAAATATTTGGATTTATTTTTTTTTTGGTTTGTTTGTTAGGCTTTTGTGGGTTTGGGGTTTTTTTAATCACGCTTAGGAGAGGCAAGAGAGAGAGAGAAAAGGTGTCGGGAGAGGTGTCGCCGATGCGCTCCTTACTGGCACTGAGAAGAGTCAGGAGCGAGCCTGTCGTCGTCCATAGAATGATTGGATGAAAGAACATCTGAGGAGATATCTTTGCTAGTTCTCAAGATAATTGTTGCCTTTATTATTACTATTATTATTATTATTATTATTATTATTATTATTATTATTATTACTATCATTATTATCTTGTGCCAGATGAAACAAAATTTGGAATACTGTCTCACCAGCTTGCGCTTCAGGGACCTATGCCTAATATCTGTACTCTCCGCTAACAACACAGAAACTGAGTTTGAGCTGTGAAGGCCCAGACACCAGAGCAGTAAGCCCATGTGTGTTGTTTATGTGCACCCATAACCACCACAGACCTTGGCTCCGGCTGTTTAGCTCAGAGGTGAAGAATGGCTCCAGGAGTAGGTTTGGAAGTTTCAAGAGGAGAAAAGCAGCTTTGACTTTAATGAGAGTTTTAGCTGCGTGAGGGTTGTGTGGTGGAGCTTTTGAGGTGGTTTGACTGCTCTTCTTGTCTTCAGTGGCTTTCAGAAGGGGAAAAAAAATAAAAGAAATGGGGGAAAGGGAAAAAAAAAGAAAAGACCATCAAGTAAGGAGAGAAAATGTTAATTTGACATTTTGTGTATAAATAGCTGGTGCAGAATCGTGGGTGAAGGTTTGGTTTTGCTTAAACAAATGCTTGTGGCATTTTTAAGCAACTAAAGGACAGCTTGAAGTAGGAAGACATCGGCGTTGCTAGAAACAGCTGCCCTCGGAGGCACAGTGAAGTCAAGTGACAGCAGGATGGGGCCCAAAGAGCAGGGGGAAGCAGCTCTGCAGCTATTTCTGGGAGGAGGGGAACGGGAAAGGGCTTGTGATTACCCTAACTTTCTAGGAAATAAATGTTACAGGCTTCAACATCTGTAAATTTGTAACCCTTCTCCTCCTCCTCCTCATTCCAACTGGCTGGGCTGTTATTAAAAACTTTGACTGACAACTTTTACCTTTGGAATGTGGAAAGAGGCTCGGCCCCGTAGTTAATGTTTAATTTCTGAGCTGAGTAAATGGACCCACGCTGCTGGCGACAGAAGGGAGGATGCCAGTAGAATGGGTGTGAGGATTTATTTAGCAGTTGGGTCCTTCTTCGTGGGCGTCTTTTTAAGGCATTTGTATGAAATTAAAAGGATGATAATTCCCAGCCTGCCTTTGATGCTCTCTGTCCTGGTTAAAGTCACACCGACCCTAAGAAGAGCACACTCCGGGTTCCCACTTCCACATTCTACTGATCACTCTGGATACAGAAAATGCGAAGGCAAGACTGTTTGTGTTAGCACTATTTAGAAGGGAGGCTTTGGGCTTTATTTATTTCTTTTTCCTTTTTTTTTTTTTTTAAACTCAGCGTTTCATTCCCTTGCAGATCTTTTCTTAACACTTTGAGGAGAAATGTCAGTAAACGTCCTCACACTGGAGAGGGAGGAATTTATCCATAGTGGATTATTGCTTTTCATAATGAACTAAATATTTGCATTGCTGTGTTGTCTTTTATTTTCCTGCTTTCTTCCCCTACTCCCCAACCCCCTCCTTTTTTTTTTTTTTCCTTTTTTTTTTTTCCTTTTCCCTTTTGGGCTGTGCTTTCCGTGAGATGTGTTGCTGAAATCCAAGGTACAATAACGTGCAGAGATTTCTCCATCTGAGATTCACTGTTTAGCATGGAAGGTTCCGATTTTGGTATTTTTAAGAACTGCTCAGCTGTCAAAAGCAACCAAAACGGGAATAATGTTTTGACAGCGGTATAGTGCTAAAGAAAATACTCCAGTCTGAATAAAAATTGCTTATGCTGTGGGAAACGAAGGGTAACAGATGAAACACCTTTTGTTTACACACACACATGTTTATAATCCCAAATTTCCATTTCTCCGAGCGGGTCTGGGCTGGGAGTTGTAGTCACCACAAACAAGGGATTTTTCTTCCAGATTTTGCCGCCTTTAAGGCGAAGAGAGGAGGGAAGTACACCTCCGCCGGCGCGGCCGCCCCAGCCATGCCCGCCGCGGCGAGCGGGCACCGCCGGGCCGAAGAGGAGATGCCGGGGGCAGCCGGGCTCTGCCCCCCTTTCGCTCATAGCCGCAGAGAGAGCGAGGGAGAGAAAATTGCCCCAGACCAGGTTTGGAGGGCCGGGGGCCGGGGAGGGGCCGGGAGCGGGCAGGGGAAGGGCTGCGGCGGGGGCACAAGCCGGACCCGCTGTCCCGGCCGGCAGCTCCCGAGGCTTCCCGACGGGAGTGAGGGTCTGCCGGCTGCGACTTTGCGAGGCCGCTCCGGAGCCTCCAGCCCTTCAGCACCTCTGTACTGATGCGCGGACCGGGAAGGAGCCCCGCGGAGCCCGGACAGTGCCCAAATACTTTCCCCTCACGGCGGCCGCGTCCCCGCACTGCGCGGAGGGGCGGGAGGGGCGCTCCGCCCTACAAAGCTGCCCTGCCACGGCCTCGGGTTTAGCTGAGAGGAAACGGGACTGGGCTTTTGAACTCTCCTGGCAGGACTTTGGGAAGAACCAAACCCGATGGGGCTGCACGGGAAAGCGCTAGGGAAGCCCGGCGTCTCTGGGCCGGGATGGACAGTGCGGGATTGGAGGCGTCTGAGGGCAAGGTCTGCAGGCAGATTTTAATATTAATAGTTTTGGTGGCGAGAAAGAGACAGACAGAAGGGAGGTTGCTCCTCTGGGCAGAGTCTCTGCGACAGTGATGATGGATGACCCCGCACAGCTAAACAACTCCTCCCCTTCATCCCCACAACGGTGTCAAAGCTACTTTACTTGCAGCTTTAGGAATAAAATAAATAAACATCCTCGCCCCCTTCCTCGCATCGATTTATGGATCATTATGAATCAATTACCGCTCTCAATATTTTAGAATCTGCTTACATAAAAAGGGGCTCTGCGACCGGAAGAAAAAAAAACAACCAAACATTAATCCTTGCCTTAGTAAGAAATACAGATTCTTCTTGTCTAGTCCTATAGCTGCCTATAATACGGGTTTAGCAATTTTCTATGAGCCGCATCACTGGGGAGAGGGTGGATATTGTAGGTGCGCATCACCGAGGGCGACTTTGAAACCAGGGGTGCCTAGGCAAAGAGCATTGCGTCCGTATGGTGCGTGCAAAAGGGGGTGGGGGTGGGGGTGGAGGGGTGGGGAGAGAGAGAGAGAGAAAAAATAATCCAGCCCAATAAGACCACCACACTCAACTCTCCCCCACCCCCAAATACTGCATGTGATGCCGTGCTAGAGAGCGGGGCAGGGGCAAGACAGGGCAGCAGCGCGGAGCCCGGCTTGGTGGCTTGGTGCTATGGGAAGGAGGCTTCAGCAGGGGCAGAAAGTGTGTGAAGTTGGTGTTTTGTTTTGTTGGGTTTTTTCCCCTCTCGCTTTTTCTGCATTCTCCCATTTGCAGCAGTGTTTGAGGATCTCAAGGTGTTTCTATGGCTACCTTGTGTATGTGGGAGGGTCATATGTGGGGGTGCCCAAGAGAAAAGGCAGCTCTTGGGTGATCATTTATCAATGTCACCCACATAATGATTCTCTCTGCAGCCTTCTATTGATGAGGATAATTACATTAGCTCAGAGTGACTGATCAATGAAAAACCACCAAACAAAAACTTCTTTACTCTCCTATAATACCAAAAACCGATACAGAAATAAGATAGAAAGCGAGGGTGGGATTTCCCTTTCCTTTCCCTTCTTTCCCTTTCGCAATCCTCCCCTCCCCCTTTTAACGAAAAAGAGAAAGTAAAGAAATTTTATCTGAATAGCTTCCTTTTTAACAGCGGCTACCATTCGGTGAAAATGTTCCCTTAAACCTCCTGGCATCACTCCTTGACTAGTAAAGGCAAATCATTATTTTAAATATGAGCTGCTGCTTCTCCCCTGCATCCAAAATCCTTTGCTTTCGCACTTGTGTTTTGCTTTCGGAGGGTGAGGGGTGAGAGGAGAGGGAAAGTACGACAATTTGGAGCTGTGAAGAGGGAAAGGGAAGGCAAATAACTTTCGCAATTGCAACTGCCTCTCTGTTTGTCAGGTTTTTCTTTGTTTTTATCACTTCATGAAGTGGCTCTGTTGAAGATAGGATGTGGCCTCCCTGAGATGCTGCTCTGCCGGTGAAAGTTTGCAGTTAAATTACGGACTCGTTCTTTGCAGAGTTAAAAAAAAAATTAAAGAAAATCAATGTTTTCTCAATTAAAGGGAATGTTAATGCTTTTACTCGAGAGTTGTTAAGGATGCCGTAAATTTTGTTGTAATGCCTCTAAGCTCCGAAGCCCTGCCAGTAGACAGGTTGATATTCATGTTGGTTTTGGGGGAAGAGGTTGCTGCTGGTTTTGTTCTCTCTTTAAAGGGCCTTCTTCAGAAAACTCAATCATTTTGAATAACTGCAAGACCAACTGATGCCCAGGGGGCGGGGGAGTCAAGGCTATTCCTTCTGCCCTCCCCTCTCCATTTCGTGCTGGAGACCAGCTCCTCTCGGCGTGGCAGACAACTCTGCCTTTGCGGCGTTTCCGCGGTGAGCAAGGGAGGTCACTCAACCGGCTTTATGGAGGAGCGGAGAAATGCTCCGGTTTAGGAACACGTGTTTCGAAGGAGCATCCTCATCGCCTCCCAGAGACCCTCGAGCCGGGGCTGGCTTCCCGCGGGCCGGGCCGGGCACTCTGCAGGAGGGCAGAGTGAGTTGCCTGCTCGGCCGCTGCGCAGCATGCGGGGATGGAGGGCTCGGTCCGAGCGACCGTAGTGTTCATGAAGGAGTATGTCCGGTGCTGGTGAAGACCTTGCATTTCTGCAAGCGTCTTCTCTCGGGGATGACTACAGGTTAACACCGGGACGTAAATAGTAACCGGGATAGGGCTGTCAGAACCGCCTTTTTTCCCCTTCTTCTTCCCCCCCCCCCCCCCCCCCCCTCCTGAATATTTTGTCTTTCCAGACTACTGCCAAGCAAAATCCCCGTCAGGAGGCTGATACTGAACCCATTTACACGGGGTTAATTCCTCGAGCCGCAGGAGAGTTCGTCTGCGGGCCGTGAGATCAGAAATAGGCCCCTGTCGCCTGGTTTTGTCCGAAGCGTGTTTAAAATTCCTTAAATTAGCTCCATGAAGAACCAGTGCAAACTCCTTTGATTAAAGGGACTGTCAGATTCTTCCAGATTAGGAGCGAGAAAACGCAGAGTAGGATGTATTTATTATTTATACTATAGTCCACTGTGAACAGTTGGGAGGGGAGGATTAGAGAGCACGTTTGAAAGACAGGCAGAGAAAGCGAGAGAAAGATGTAACACTGTGATTTGGACCAAGCTGCTTCATTTCTTCCCCCCTCTGAGCTCTCCGTGCAGCCACCCCAGCTGCACTCCCGAAACCAGAGGCCACCAACTCCTCCTTCCCGGCTCGCCGCGCCGGCAATCAGTGTCCCGCATCACTTCGTTAACGACCCGACATTAGTAATCCGATCGCTCTGATTTTCACTCAAGTTTTGTATTGTTCTGCTCGAGTCTGGTGCGTGGCACTAAGCACAGCTAGTCCTTGGGGAAAAAAAAAAAAAAGGAGCGGGGCGGGAGCTGGTGGGGGGGAAGCTTTCCACTCTCAGGCTTGTGTCTTGTGTTTAGAAATGCAGGGCAAAGGAGAGAGACAATGCCGTAATAACTAGTTCTCAGCGAGCAGGTTTACTTTAGGACCTCACATTAACGAGGCCGGGGGCCGGGGCAGCTCAGCCCTTGTATTTGGTTGAGGCGGAGGTGAGGAGTCGGGAAGCCTTTTGGGGTTTAGCATTATTATTATATCCACCACCCCCACCGCTGCGGCTGCTGCTCCCCAATTCGGAAAGATTTTCAAATCTATGAGGCTTGAATGGACAAATACTCTCTATTAATATGGGACATGGACGAGTGGCAAAAAAACTGAATGGAAACTGTGCGGCAGCTTTGGGAGAAACTAACGATGTGCTTCAGCTCTTGCCATTACAGGGAAGGAGAGGGGGGGAAACCCCTTCTGATTAATAACTAGCAGGGTAATGTTGAGGGCTTTTTCTGCCCGATTGCCTTTTTGAATTAGAGCCGATTTCTTCACACTTCAATAGGGCCTGTCTCTTTTAAAATGACTGACAGATTTGTTTCTCCTTTTTTTCTCTCCCTGAGACTTAATGATGTAAATTTTCTAATTAGTTAAATCACGTTGCTTAAAGGCCTTAATATTTACCGGGCAAGGAACGATAGTCGCGCTCGGATCTCTCGAAATAACCAGCGAAATAACATTAGGCTCTTTTAAAGGGGGAGGGAAGTGGTGGGAGTGTGGAGGGGGACAAGAGCGGAGGGGGATTGGGGGGGTGGTTGGGGAAATATCACGTAAAATGAGAGCTAAAGTTCAGCCTGGAGCTTCTTCCCTCCTCCCCCACGCCCCCCGAACCCGCTTTTATTTTTCAATCAGCTAAGATTTAATTAGGAGCCCCCAGGCCGGACGATCTGATATTTTCTCATTAGTTTCCCATCAGTAATCTAGAGTGTTAGATTGGCTTAGAGGTTGTCAACATTTGACCAATTTTATTTAAGGCAAAGAAATCACGCGCTATAGCTCCGGGACCCGGGATCCGAAAATAAATCCTGCCCGGATCAGCGGAACTAACAGGCGAAAAAAATGTTGACAATTCGCCGTTGTATTTAATAAGTTGCATAATGTACGGCGGCGGCACGGGCGGGCGCGGGGCGCGGGGACGCCCGCGCAGCGCGGCGAGGGGCACGGGGCGCTGGGCGCGCACCTGGCCGGGGGGTGACGCTGCGCCCGCGGGCTGGTGAGGATAGGGGAATGGGACAGGGGTACGGCAGGGGGGAAGAAGGCACGGGTACGCGCGGATGCGGGCGCGCCTCCGTGAGTGCCTACGCGCGGGTACGCGCCCGTCCCTGGCCGGCCGCGCGGCGCGGGCTCCCAGGCGCAACGTCGGAGCGCCCCCTGCTGGCCTTTCCCGGCACCGCCGCGGCGGAGCCTTCTGCTCGCCCTGCGCGCTTCGTTGCGCGCTTCCCTGTGCGCCCGGCGAAGGAGGAGCTGCGCGGTGCAGCGAAATGCGCGGTGCGGGGGGCTGGGGATGAAGCGAGCGGCGCAGGGGCCGCGCAGGCAGAGGGCCGCGCCCGCGGAGAGAGCGCGCGTCAGGAGGAAGAGCGGCCCCTGCCCCTGCGCGCCCCTCCGGGCCGGGCAGGATCGTCACGTAAACTGTTTACGAGACCGAGCCTCTCCTTCTTTTAAGGGCCCAGAGCTGCTGATAGCGCGGAGAGGAGAGGTTGATAAGGGGAAGGAACGTGCTTGTGTAGCCCCCGCCGCTTCCCCTGCGCCGCCCTGAACAGCACGGAGTCGGGGGGCGTCTTGCCCGTCCTCGGGCCCCGCGGCAGGGCGGCCGGTGTTCAAGGGGTCACCATCCAAACTTCAACCCCTGCATCCCGGCCGCCCCAGGCGGGCCCCGCTGAGCGCCTGGCCGTGGGCGCGGAGCGAAGCCTCCGGGGATGCGGAGCAGGCGACAGAGCCCTGCCAAACGAGGGTCACATGACCCCCGTAATTTATAGGTGAGCCCACGGCTCCCTGCCCGCTGGAAAAGGGCAAAGGCAGCCGAGCGGCTGCGATTTCACCCCAGGCCTTTCCCTTCACCGAGGGCAGGCTGCTGCGCGTCCGCCGTTTCTGCTGCCCTGCGCTCACACACGGCGTCCGCCCGCCGCCCCGCACCGAGCCCGCTCCCCGGCAGCCTCCGCCGGGCCCGCTGCCCGCAGAGTGGCAATTGCTCACCAGCAGCCCCGGGAAGGAGCGGGGCGAGCGGCCGAGCAGTGCGGAGAGCCCGGTTCGTTCGGCCCCGACCCCGTGGGGCAGTGTGCGGGGGCCCGGCGATGGGCAGCTAAAGCAGAGCTCTTCTCGGAAGCCACCAGCACAGTAACAGCACCCCCCTTCCCCCCCAGCCCCAGCCTTTAAAGAGGCGACTCGGCCTCTTGGTACGCCGGGGTGCTACAGTGACGTATTTGTGGTTTAAAAGATTCTTTTGCCCATAATAATAATGAAAAAAAAATAATAACGACGATAATGATAATAATAAAAATCATCACACAAACCCAATGCTCAAACCTGCGTCTAGTCCCGTTGTTTCAGGGGTGTGCCTAGCTAGGTTGCAGCCAGAGCAAAGCGTGGCAGAAGCTCTGGCTTAGCTGGACCAAAGCTGTAGTTGCTCAAATTTATTTTCTTCTTTTTAAAAACGTGAGTGTAAGCGAATGGGGCGGTGGGGGGTGGGCTGAAGAGAATATTTAACAGAATACCAGAAGACACCTTTCTTGAAACAAAGGCAAGGGGGATCATCTAAATTGCAAACCCACGAGGCAGAGACCAGACAGCAATATTTGTAGGAAAGCATTAAAACATACAAGGTGCTTAAATAACAACAACAAATGCTTACTACGGTTGCTACAGCGCAGCTTAATAAAAAATTAGCCTTACTGACAGTCTTGTCAACATCTTAAGTAAATTATCGTAGCGATGGTCTTTGGAGAAGAGAGCCCACACTCCTTGCTAAAACACCTCCTATCATTAATCTTAAACCACTTGAAGATTATGATGAAAAGAATGGGATCAGTAACCATTATCATCTCAAATTGCTGTTAAAAACTCCGCTGTTTATTTTTGCAACCAAAGCGAATGTATCTGGGAAGCGCAGAAAAGGGAAGAAAGGAAAACACAAGAAAAGGCAGAACAATTGAGGCGAATCCTGTTGCAACCTCGATGATAAACACATGGAAAAAGCTGTTACTGCTCCGCGGATTGCTGGAATTTGGGGTAGACACTAGAAAAATAAACAAAGCGATGCCTCCGCACCAGTTCTCTAAATGCAGCGGTCCGCCCAAGGAAAGGTAACTTCTTCAAGCTGATTGTATTTTTCTGGATATTCAGCCTTTGCCTTTATCTACATCAATCATTTTATAAAGATCAGAAGTATTTAAACGGCTCTCGCACCTTTCGCTGTTTCATCTCTGAAAGCAGATACATTTTGACCCTTTCTTGCTCTTATTTTGTGCGCATTGCGTTTCAATAATCGTCAGAATAAAGTGTACAGTATAATTTTATGAGGACCAAACATTCTCGAAACGCTTGCTCAAAGTGAAACCTTTTCAGAAGCGACCTGTGTTTTTTATTGTAGCGTCTCCTGCGAGAATATCTTCCCTCCTTGAAATACATTTTTACAGCCGAAAATAAAATACTTTTTTTCCCCCCCCCTCCTTTTTAAATTTTTTTCCCCCTAACTTGTTAAACTGCTTCAAGGATTTGGCGTGGAAGGGAAATGTGCTGATACAGGGACACTCGACCTGAAATGCTATCAATGGATCTTTACACCGTCAATGAATCCACAAATCGATGTGAGCTGGGCGCACGTCTGAACACAATCGCACTCTGCTTTTTGAAGTTATTCTTTCAAAACGTCGAAGTTTACGCGGAGCCTTTTAACAGAGCGAAGCACCCCAGCTGGCCTTCCTCCACCCACCCCTCGAAGTCCAGAGAAAGGGGCCCATTAAACCGGGGTGATGCAAATTAAAATAAAGCAAACAATTATTTTCGCCCAGCAGAGTCGCATCTTCCTGTTGTGTCCGCGGTGATTCATTTCAGCGGCGATGTACCGGAGGCGGGGGGGGGAGGGAGGGGGCGACGGGGGATTTGCTGCCGGAGGCAGGCTGGGCAGCGGCGCTGCGCGGGGTGCGGAGCGGGGCGCGCAGGCGGGAGCGGGAATGGGAGCCGAAGCCGGAACAGGAGCTGGAGCCGGAGCGGCGCTACCCGCTCCCCCGCCGCGGCCCCGCAGTGACCCCAGCCCGGGGCTGCGGAGAGGTGAGAGGTGACGCTGCCAGCCAGCGCAGACCTGGCCCTTTTAAAGCCACAGCTAATCAGTCCTTCACTAAATGAAAATATAGGAACCAGAGGGGAAGCAATTTCGTTGTAAAGAATTACCATGCGCTCTCCGAGAACGAAGCGGTATTGAAATGAGGACGGTGCTCTCTGCATCGGGGAGATTTGTCACCCAGGAGCAGTTTGGCTAAGATAAACTATGAAATTATGCACGCACGATATAGATCGATAGAGTCGCACGTGTGGGAGATTGCGCCTCACATGCACACACCCCAATAAAATAAGGTTACTGACTTGCTGAAAAACTTCAGTCCCATAAACCCTACAGCGGGGTAATGGTTATAGGGCACCAGGCACTGAGTGGTTAATTGCTAGCCTAGCTAAAGACTCCGCGTTCCATTATAATATGGGAAGAAATTAAAGTGGAACAAAAGTGATAAATTTTCCTGTCAATTCATTTGTATTCGATTCCGAGCTACTCTTTAATCGCCGTAAGAAATAGGGAATTGTGGTACACTTGTGTGTGCGTGTATGTGGGGGTGCATGGGCGCCGTGCACGTAGGCTGTGCACGCGTGTGTGCGCGGTGTAAAAGTGTGTGTAATCCGAGCACAGGAGCAGACCCACAACCGGTGGAAAGTGGCGACAGTTCCATTTCCCCCCTTTTCATTAGGAAATATGCCTTGATTGCCTTGGCACCCATTACTTTTTAATATCTCCGTAGAATAGGGAGAAGAATAAATGTCTGCTGCGAGTAATATGCTATAAAGCAATTATTTTATAGGTTAATAAGCAATTGCAAGTACGACACAATAACGGCCATGAATGAGATGTCAAGGGAAGGGGGGAAAAAAAAAAGACTGCCGTAGTAATGATAATATTTGACGGTACATATACTTCGGGGGGTCGCAATAAGAAATGGCTAGCGTGGATAACATAGCTCTGTCGCAGCCGGATTACAAAGAAACTTTCCCTTTTCGTGTGTTTCAGGCAGCAAAATCCTGGTTTTCGAAGACTGTGAGCCGGTTCCCTGCACGCTGATGTAATCAATTTAGGTGCGGAGATCGCAGGTCGGAGGGAGAAGGAAATTATTTATTTCGCCAGAAAATGCTTCCCTGACGCAGCTCGGGAGCGGCCACCACCCAGGGCAGGTAAGCTGCTGCGTGAAACTATTTTTAACTGAACAAAAGAACTGAGAAAACATCTGACGTCAAGGAGCAGCATCCTCGGAGGGGGGTGGCGGGCCGCGGTGCGTGGACTGCCGGGCTGCCCACGCCTGCCCATCCGTCGTCCGACACCGGTGCCCGGCGGTACACGGCCCGCGACCGACCAGCCCCGGCGAGGGTGCTGCCGTCCGCCAGAACCAGGGGAGGGCCGAGGCTGCGCGGATGCCAGAGAGGTGACAAAGAGCAGGTACGGCGCCCGCTGGGGAAGGTCAGCGGCACCGCTCTTTGCCGGAGATGGTCTGCAACTTTCTGCTCGTGTTTTTAAAAACGGGGGCTGCTTTCATCCCAGGGGAGTTTGCTGTGTTTACCTGCAAGGTACACAAAAGCTTCAGGCATTCGGCTGGAGGGCACAGCTCCCGGCAGGCCGGGCACGGAGACCCCTGCGAGGCCAGCGCACTCGTGGGCTCGGGATGACCTCGCAAGCCTCCCGCACCGCCGTGGACCAAACTTCTGTTCGCGTGTGACCGTGAATAAAAGCGAGAAACGCTGCTGAGTTCAGCAGTCAGGAGAGGCTCTGGGTTGTGTTCACCGCCAGCAGGGGTGTCGGGAAGGCCGCCGCTCCCTGCGGCACTGCCCCGTGGCACAGAGCTGGGGCCCTGCCCTGGAGCGCCGGGCACTCGCCCCTTTGGTGCCAACAGGGAAAGCCCTGCTCCCCGCCGCCTGCCAGAGACCGACAACTTTAGAAATCACCAGCGGGCCACCTCTTCCTTCGGTCTGAAACACCCGCTCCTCCGCTTTGCCCCACTCGCCCGCCCCCTCTCAGCCCTCTCCGCAAGCGGCAGGGCCCGGCGGCGGCACTGGGCAGCCCGGACGGGGGATGCCCGGCGGCTAGGGCTGCCCCACTCTGGCCGCTGCCTGCGCTCGGCTCTTCTGACAAGGGCGCCTGCAGCCAGCCAGGGCTGTGGAGCAGGAGAAGGAAGGAGAGGGGAGGCGATCACCGGGGCGGAGGGTGCAAGCTCTCCCGGAGTGCGAGGCAGAGCCGCCGCAGCACGAAACGCCGCAGCCCCCGGGCGACCTGTGAGCTCTGCCGGCCCCCCGGCTCCCCGCCTCGCCTCTCGCCAGAGTCAACACGGAGCTGCGATCCATTTGGGCGATTTAGTTAAAATAAATAAACCCGAGAAGATTCACTAGCGAGCAATGCATCATCGACCCGGAGGTTTATTAAGCGGCTCGCTATAGCCGCGGCTTCAGGCCCTGCTCCGCCGGGGAGAGAGGGGCTGTGGCAGCTCAGGTCCTCTTCACAGCAGCCCCCCAGCAGGCATGTACACCCACCCCACCCCCCGCGCCCAAGCCAGACAGCCACCCTCTTCTCAGTCCCCATCCCCGCCGAGCCCAGGAGGAGGGGGGCGGAGAAGCGGCCCACCCGACGGCTGCTGCGGAGCACCGTCACTTATTCTCCTGTATTTCTGAGGGAGGGACAGGAGGGTCGGGAGACATTGTTATCAGTGGAGATTGTTAACCCAAATAATAATAATAAAGAAAAATCGTTACAGCTGGGTGCTGGCTGAATATGGCAATTACTGTTATTGCCAATCACGATTAGAAATAATTACCCTGAAAGCACGGAGGGTTCAGCTGCCAAGGTGTTTTGAATAATCGCTTCAGAATGAACAGCAAAATATTAGGTTCACACAGGGATGACCACAAACTTCAGATGCAGCAGTCTTTAAAGGAGCTCTTACCATGGGTGAGCCTTAGTTTACTTGTGAAGCTTTAATTTGTCATCTCTTACAGGTCCAGGGCTGTTCTGTTCCTACACCACCCTGCCCAGTGGCCCTCCTGTCCTGCTCTCCTCCGCCAGGCTCCCTGAACACACCAGGTGGCCAAAAAGCTTCTCAAGGCAGTGATGCCCTGTGCTCAGGTCTCTCCATCTTAAATAAAAACAAAGCAATCAGATCACCAGGGATAATGTCATCCTAGACTGAAGCCACACTTGCTCCATTTCTGTTGAGCAGCTCTACGCAGGCCCTCCAGTTCTGGCTATTAGAAATGATGTGTAACCAGGAGGAGGGTCACGGGCGACTGGCAAGTTCAACCTACTTAGCTCAATTATCCAAGTTTCAATTCCAAATTGTGTTCAATTTCATCTTCCTGCCTCCATGGGAATGATTTTGTTTTTGGAGGGGTGGGATGTGAGGGGAACTCAAATGAAAGCAGACAATTTAAGCCAAATCCTGTATACCATTATTTATATGCAAAATAATTTTTGTGATATATACTCCCCTTAATGGGTATGGGATGCCAGATCTTTCCAAGAGGATTTACAAAGCTAGCCATCAAATTATTTCAAAGGCAGGCCTATTAGGGACAAAAATAATTATGAACTTTCAAAAGCTTTGTGGGGGAGGAAAAAAAAAAGTTTCTGAATGTTGTCTCTTTACATTTTACTTAAGTTTTGCTTTTAATTTAAGCCTTGAGGCACAGCAGAGAGATATGCAGAGTCTAATAAGGACTTTGGAAAATAATGTGCTGTAATCCAGTGCCGAGCTATTTCTCCATAAAATATAGATAAGGAACCAATTCATAAGCACAAATCTCTACTAGGACTGAGTTTTAACACAACACTTCACTTGAGCATTCTTATATGCATTATTAAGGAGATAACAAAAGTGCTTCAAATCAAGCTCTGTACAGTCACATCTGGAAATGCTCTTTTCTGTCTAATTTTCATTCTCTTTATTTTTTTTCCCCCCCTTCAGAGGAAAAAAATATGTTAGAAGCAAAACTCCTCTGTCCCCCTGCATATTAACTCTTCCCATCAGCTTCTAATCCACAACATGTATAGTGGAGGTTTACAGAGTGCCTTCCCTGTTGCCCCTTTTAGAGCAGAGGAAGATGAAAATATTATCTTTATTCACGTGTGGAGTCTGATGTTGAAGCCAAACCCGCACACAGCTAGCACATGCATCTCTTTATGCATGTGGACAGGCGTGGAGATAGGCAGGCTCAACACACTCATGCATGGAAGCAAGTTGTGACCACGTGCTGGCAAGCACCATTAAAAAGTGCCTGTGCATTTCATTTCATCAGATTCTGAGTCAGATGTCATCAGATAAGAAGTGGTCTTGGGGAAAAAATGGTTTAAAATCAGACACAGCTAATTTCTAGGGGTATCTGATGCATGGCAAGCTTTGCTGTGCGGTGTTTAACCACTGTCAGTTTTAAAGGAAGCTCTGCAGGCTTCACAGCCAAAGTGTTACCTCTATGCAATGAAGGGTTAATAAACTCCCCATGGGCTGCAGAGCTGACACAGGTTTGGCTTGGTTTTGTTTGCCTGTGTGTATAGTTCAATGGAAGTCTATTCTGCCTCTAAGGTCTACTGCTGCTCTTTTTCTTCTGTTTCCAACAAATATTACCTTTTCCCTTTGAACAGAAAGGCAAAGTATTATCCAAACAGAAATAGCAGAGATTATTTAGGGTCAGAACCATAAACACAGATGTGGAGTCAGAACCATGAGCACAGATTGTTTAGAATCAGAACCATGAGCACAGATTATTTAGTCAGAACCATAAGCACAGATTGTTTAGAATCAGAACCATGAGCACAGATTATTTAGTCAGAACCATAAGCACAGATTGTTCAGAATCAGACCCATAACCACAGATTATTTAGAATCAGAGCCACAAACACAGATTATTTAGTCAGAACTGTAAGGACAGGTTATTTAGGGTCAGAACCATAGACACAGATTTAGAGTCAGAACCACAAGCACAGATTATTTAGTCAGAAGCATAAGAACAGATTTAGAGTCAGAACCATAAACACAGATTATTTAGTCAGAACCACAAACACAGATTAGAGTCAGAACCATAAGAACAGAATATTTAGAGTCAGAACCATGAGCATTGCTTTTCTTTATTATTCTACACCCTCCCCCCCCAATTACTCTGGAGTTTTCTGAACAACTCCAATGTGCTCACATCCTTATCACAACTATTTTCTTTCTGCTATTGTGAGTGGCTATTCAAGCTAAATTGATGCTTGATGTATATCCTGTCTCAATTTGTAACACACTGTTCTCTGCAAGGAGATAGTTTGAAAAAACCCCCAACAACCCCAAACAAACAAAACCCCCAATCCAACAACCACCAACAACAAAACCCTTGCCAAAAAAAAAGCAGCAATGATACCACTGACAACAATTTACTTAAATTCACAGACCTTGAACTTGATGCATCTCCTATCAAGCATAGTCAGAAGCCACAGCAAAACACACCCAACATTTCTATATGGGATTGTTTAGCCTGGAGAAGAGGAAGCTCAGGGGAGACCTTATTGCTCTCTACAACTACCTGAAGGGAGGTTGTAGCCAGGTGGGGTTTGGTCTCTTCTCCCAGGCAACCAGCACCAGAACAAGAGGACATAGTCTCAAGCTGCACCAGGGGAGGTTTAGGAGTGGATGTTAGGAAGAAGTTCTTCATAGAGAATGGTTGGCCATTGGAATGTGCTGCCCAGGGCGGTGGTGGAGTCACCATCCCTGGAGGTGTTCAAGGGAGGATTGGACATGGCACTTGAAGCCATGGTTTAGTGATGAGGTCTGTGGGGACAGGTTGTACTCGATGATCTTTGAGGTCTCTTCCAACCTTGGTGATTCTGTGAAAACTGGGACTAAAAAAACCTCCCAAACCCAAAACCCAACCCCCCCAGCCCCCTGTTTTATTCAATTTAAGTGTCCTTCAAGATGTTGTCATTTGGTGTGCTGGTATTACTGGGGGATTTTTTCTCTCCCCCCCCCTCCTTGAGGTTAGCTTTCTTCTGTCCAACGTAGGCAAGAGAGTAACCTTGCAAAATTAAAGAGCATGCCCATTACACTGCACAGATGTTTGTTCTCACTCAGTTACCGACAATGAAATACTTATTAAATAATAATAAGGAGATATTGACCTCTCTATTCTGTCGATATGAAGATCTGTTCAGCTGTGAGGTTAATATTGATGAGGCAGAGTGAGGTAAATGTTTCATCAGGAGGGCAAATAAATCCCAATACCGGTGTGAAAATAAAAACCCCAAGCAAGAAACTCCCCCTCTCCCCCCGTCCCCCAAACTTTGCATCCACACAGAAATTTAGCCTCTTTGTATCTATTTGGTAGCCAAGCACCAGTTCAACCTGGCAGCAGGAGCAAGCTACTGCTGGAGTAAATCCTTGATACTTTTAGGAAGCATATTACAAAACTGACTCTCAGTGGTATTTAAAACTAAGCCTACAAAGCTGGGGAGGGGTCTGGAGCACAGCCCTGTGAGGAGAGACTGAGGGAACTGGGGTTGCTTAGCCTGGAGAAGAGGAGGCTCAGGGGAGACCTTCTTGCTCTCTACAACTACCTGAAGGGAGGTTGTAGCCAGGAGGGGGTTGGTCTCTTCTCTCAGGCAACCAGCACCAGAACAAGAGGACACAGTCTCAAGCTGTGCCAAGGGAAGTTTAGGCTGGATGTTGGGAAGAAATTCTTCCCAGCAAGAGAGATTGGCCATTGGGATGTGCTGCCCAGGGAGGTGGTGGAGTCACCATCCCTGGAGGTGTTTAGGAGGAGACTTTATAGGGTGCTTGGTGCCATGGTTTAGTTGATCAGATGGTGTTGGGTGATAGGTTGGACTTGATGATCTCAAAGGTCTCTTCCAATCTGGTCTATTCTATTCTATTCTATTCTATTCTATTCTATTCTATTCTATTCTGTTCTGTTCTGTTCTGTTCTGTTCTGTTCTACTCCTATTCTATTCTATTCTATTCTATTCTATTCTATTCTATTCTATTCTATTCTATTCTATTCTGCCAAGGTCTTCAGTCACACTGCATGGTCTGTGGTGAATGGCACATGTCCTTTAAGCATTGCTCTACATGCATCCTCAGTGTATTTCACATGAAGGAGATTTCTGGTTGAGCTGGAGAGATTTCTTTCCTTTTATTTTATTTTTTTTTAATAGGATGAGCTCCCTGTCAAAATATTATTTTTATTTGTTGTCTCATCAAGATGTCACTGGGAGTTCCCTCCCTTTCCCCTCTGCCACAGAGCGCAGTGGTGTACAGCCTTCGAACAATACAAGGAGCCATTTACCTTGATGAGTCTGGCAGAAGAAGCCACTTTCCTGTTCATTGTTTTATCTTTAGATTTCCCCCTTCATTCTGTTAAAGGGAAGCTCAGAGCTGCTCTTTTTCACAACGCTCCATCAGCCAGGTAGGTCTCATGCTTTGACAGCCCTGTTTCGACATGTTGCTTTTAATGTGTGGTGCTTACACCTGTAAGCAATCCGTGCAACTTCCTCCTGGGCTTTGGGATAGGAATGAAAAAGATGTGACAATATGAGGCCACACATTTTTGGATACCAATCCCAAACTGTCAATTTCCCCCTTTTGATTATTGTTTAAGGCCTCAAACCTGGGTTTGGATGTGCAGAGGCAAAACACGGGTGCAAAGCAGCCCTCCCTATAGTACAGCTGTTGAGAAGGGAAGAGCTCGGGCACACGGTGCTCACTGTAAGGCACTGACCTAAAAATCAAAAGATTACTTCAGCTGCCCTTGCCAGAGATCACAGCCTGGTTTCTAGAGCCCTTCTCACAGCCTCTTCCCTCTCTCCTGTCTGCAGCAGAACTGCTGTGCATCAGTGGGGAAAGGCAGGCAAGCATGTGGTGATTTCTCCACGTTGCTGTGGCATCTTGGTGGTGGGACAGTGCTGACCCAAAAAAAATCACATTATTGGTACTTGTGCTGCTTCTGTTCTGGAAGGTGTGAGGCTGGCCATCTGCTGCTCTTTCCAAGGATAATGTAGGGGTCTAATACCTTTGCTTTTGCTGTTTGCAAAATACAGAATTAGCCAGGTTAGAAGAGATCACCGAGTCCAACCTATCCCCCAACACCATCTAATCAACTAAACCAGGGCACAGAGTGCCCCATCCAGGCTCTTTTTAAACACTTCCAGGGATGGGGACTCCACCACCTCCCTGGGCAGCACATCCCAATGGCCAATCACTCTTTCTGGGAAGAATTTCTTCCTAACATCCAGCCTAAACTTCCCCTGGCACAGCCTGAGACTGTGTCCTCTTGTTCTGGTGCTGGTTACATGGGAGAAGAGACCAACCCCCTCCTGGCTACAACCTCCCTTCAGGTAGTTGTAGAGAGCAAGAAGGTCTCCCCTGAGCCTCCTCTTCTCCAGGCTAAGCAACCCCAGCTCCCTCAGCCTCTCCTCACAGGGCTATGCTCCAAACCCCTCCCCAGCTTTGTTGCCCTTCTCTGGACAGGTTTGAGCAACTCAACATCTTTCTCAAACTGAGGGTCCCAGAACTGGACACAGTACTCATGGTGTGGCCTAACCAGTGCTGAGCACAGGGCAGAATGACTTCCCTGGTTCTGCTGGCCGCACTATTCCTGATGTGATGTCTCTTGACCAAGAAAGGTAGCAGCAACATTTCTTGTTTTGACCTCAAGCTCTCTCACCCTTCTCATGTCCTTTTCCTAGCATGTGTTCAGCAGAGCACTGTTGTTGTTCTCATTGCACCTCAGGCCATGATGCTGTTTGAGGACTCCTGTCTCTGCAAATTCCTGCCTTCCCTCAAATCTCCATTAAAGGCAGCAGAATTCTCTGTGCTTGTGTTCTGCTATGCTGCCTGCTTTTGCCTGGGTTTTTTAAAGGTATTTTTGTCCTTCTGCATCTTGAGGAACTTTCCCCTACAACCACATGAAGTATTTCCCGGTTCCTGCATAATGGTAGTCAGCAGAATATCTGGGAGCAATGTTTGGGTTCGTTGGGGATCTTATTGGTTGGATGGAGCACTGTGTCCAGTTCTGGAACTCCTAGTACAGGAAGGATCTGGAGGTGCTGGAAGGTGTCCAGAGAAGGGCCACGAGGATGAGCAGAGGGCTGGAGTTGCTCTGCTGTGAGGACAGACTGAGGGAGTTGGGGCTGTTCAGTCTGGAGAAGAGAAGGCTCTGAGGAGACCTAATTGTGGCCTTCCAGTATTTGAAGTGGGCTCCAAGAAAGCTGGGGAGGGACTTTTGAGGGTATCAGGGAGTGATAGGACTGGGGGGAATGGAACAAAACTAGAAATGGGGAGATTCAGATTGGATGTTAGGAAGTTCTTCCCCATGAGGGTGGTGAGAGCCTGGCACAGAGTGCCCAGGGAGGTGGTGGAAGCCTCATGCCTGGAGGTTTTTGCAGCCAGGCTGGATGTGGCTGTGAGCAACCTGCTGTAGTGTGAGGTGTCCCTGCCCATGGCAGGGGGCTTGGAACTGGCTGATCCTTGAGGTCCCTTCCAGCCCTGACAATTCTATGATTCTATGTTCAGAAAAAAAGATATCAATCCCTTCTAATGCACATCAAGTAATCCTGGTAATAAAAATCACAAGAAACAAACAAACAAAAAGACACTTTCCAAGCTTCTAAACTCACTCTGAGTATGTAATATTGAAGGAAAAAAAAAAAGGAAACAAAATGAGGAAATTTAGAGGCACAGATTTTTGGTAACCTCAAGACTCTGGGGCAGGGCTCTGTGTGTGCAGGGAAAAGTAGACTAGGGTCTTGTATTCCCAAGCCACCTTTGCATGTGTTGATCTGAAACTATATTAGTTTTTCACAGCTTAGGTATGGAAAGGGATTCAGCAACCAAGCTGTCTGCTATCAAGTCATAATCACTCCTGAGAAATATCTTACAGTACAAAAAAGAAAAGCTCTCAAAAAAATAATTGCATAGAAATGAAAGTTTCCAGAAACCCTGTGCTGGATTCTATGGTCCTGCTCTGGCAGGGGGCTTAGACTCAATGATCTTCAGAGGTCCTTATGAGGAGAGGCTGAGGGAGCTGAGGTTGCTTAGCCCGGAGAAGAGGAGGCTCAGGGGAGACCTTCTTGCTCTCTACAACTACCTGAAGGGAGGTTGGAGCCAGGTGGGGGTTGGTCTCTTCTCCCAGGCAAGCAGCACCAGAACAAGAGGACACAGTCTCAAGCTGTGCCAGGGGAGGTTTAGAGTGGATGTTAGGAAGAAATTCTTCATAGAGAGAGTGATTGGCCATTGGAATGTGCTGCCCAGGGAAGTGGTGGAGGCACCATCACTGGAGGTATTTAGGAGGAGACTTCATGGGGTGCTTGGTGCCATGGTTTAGTTGATTAGATGGTGTTGGATGATGGGTTGGACTTGATGATCTCAAAGGTCTCTTCCAATCTGGTCTATTCTATTCTATTCTATTCTATTCTATTCTATTCTATTCTATTCTATTCTATTCTATTCTATTCTATTCTATTCTATTCTGTTCTGTTCTGTTCTGTTCTGTTCTGTTCTATCCCTTCCAACCCCTAACATCCTGTGTGCCCCTGATCCTGTCAAGTGATAGCACAAGAGGAAATATCATCAGCAGGTTACACTGCGCCTTTTCAGTGCATGCCTCTGCAAGTGCAAGGTGTAAAGCTCACCTTAATATAACTGGGCTCATTCTCCTCTATGCTTTCAAGGCTGGAGATTCTGATGTGGCAATAAAGATACTGATGGAACAACAGTTCTGCCAGTGGGCTAAGCTGAATAAGAGAAGAAAAAACAACTCAGTAATGACCAGGGGGCTCCCATGTCTGGTTGTATGCTTCACAAAATAGATTGCAAGAGAAGGAGCAGGCAGCAAACTGTGTAAACTGAGTTGCAGATAATTCCCATGCTGTGAAAAGCCTTCTGCCTTAAGAACACTAGCAATGAAAAGGTTACAAGAAAGGGGGTAATAAAAATATCAAAAGGAGCCACATAGAAATAGGTTTCTTTGCAAGTAGAGGAGCCACTTTCTAATATGGTGGCCTTATATACAAGTACATTTGTCTTCCAGCCCCTCTGCTGTTGATTAGAATTCTGATGCCACTAGAGGGGTTACAATTTTGTTGAGTTTCTGGATCTCAATTGTGCTGTCAAGGGGTCATTCTTTCTGGTAATAAGGTAGCTAGTGGCCCCTGGGAGAGAAGGAAAACAATTGACTCTTGAAAGCAGAAACATATACTGAAGTCTAGAGTAGATTTCTGGCAGTGAACCAGGTCTTTTCTCATAGCATTTGTCACTGTAGCACTGCAAAAATTGTGGGAGTTCTACAGGCAGCCAAAAAAAGGAAAACAGAGCACAGCAGCAACAACAACAACAACAAAGAGCTAGATGTAATTTGTTTTGGAATTATATTTAAGAGCAGGTTGGTCTTTTTGTGTGTGTGTGTGTGTTTGTCATACTGTTGGTTCACTTGTTAAGGATGTGGCTCCCATTAGATAGAAATATGTTGCTTGTTTTAAAGCAAAATGATTATCAAATGACTACACTTCAAAACATTCTTTAGGTTTTTTTTGGGCTTTGCTGTAATTTGAAGTGAAGTCATTGGAGTTTGAAACATATGCCTTTGCTGCATGCAGAATATTTTGTTGCCAAAATAAGGCAACTTCATTCTGAGTCCACTGCTTGCAAGCCTTGTTGATCCTGGGTATCACTGGCAATATCAGTCTTGGCAAGAAGCCTTTACAGAGGTCAGCAGTAAAGTTTAGCTCAGGTTTTGTTATCATTATTGTCGTTGCATGGGGTCAAAATGGTCTCACCAGGTCATCAGACTCAGTCAGAACAAATGCAATGTTGCATTTGGGTGGCTTTGTTGCATTTGAGTGGCTGTGCCCAGGGGAGGTTTAGGCTGGATGTGAGGAAGAAATTCTTCCCAGCAAGAGAGATTGGCCATTGGGATGTGCTGCCGAGGGAGGTGGTGGAGTCACCATCCCTGGAGGTGTTTATAAAGATCCTGGATGAGGCGCTTGGTGCCATGGTTCAATTGATGAGATGGAATTGGGTGAGAGGTTGGGCTAGATGATCTCAAAGGTCTTTTCCAACCTGGTCAGTTCTGTATTCTGTATATTATTCCACTTTGTGGCTAAATCTCACTCCTTAGAAACAATTTATCCTGAGATCTGCCTGTAAAAGCTTTCTACATCCTCCTGGGAACTGGTTTCATTTTTTCCCAGGCTGCTCTGCTTTAGCTTACATCAAGCCTGTGTCCATCCATGTGTAATGTGTACTCCACACAAACACATCGCTGGCACTGCACTGCAACTTGACCCAGGATTTATATTCTACTTGCAAGATTTCAAAGTGGATTTCACTGCAGCTAATACACATGGATTCATCCCATTGTTTAGCTGAAGTGCCCAAAATGGGACTGGAGCAGCTGGAGGCTTCATCTGTGTCTGATGACAGGATGAGAGGAAATGTCCTGAAATTGTGCCAGGGGAGGATTAGAATATAGGAGGATTAGAATCAGAGAATCAGAGAATGGTCTGGGTTGGAAGGGACCTCCAAAAGTCATCCAGTCCAACCCCCTCTGCAGTCAGCAGTGACATCCTCCACTAGATCAGGTTGCACAGAGCCCTGTCCAGCCTCACTTTTAATATCTCC
The DNA here is from genome assembly GCF_014839835.1 of Dryobates pubescens. Taxonomy (NCBI): domain Eukaryota; kingdom Metazoa; phylum Chordata; class Aves; order Piciformes; family Picidae; genus Dryobates; species Dryobates pubescens. Next base: position 45,072,490 of record NC_071616.1, on the reverse strand, counting down.
AGGGATGGGACCCCAACCACCTCCCTGGGCAGCCTGTTCCAGTGTGCCACTAGTCTCATGGTAAAGAACTTGCTCCTAACAGGATTGGATGTTAGGAACAAGTTCTTTACCATGAGGTACTGGAACACTGGAACAGTGGATGGTTAGGTTGGATAATGGGAAAAATTTCTTTCCTGGAAGTGATCAGGCATTGGAATGTGCTGCCCAGGGAGGTGGTGGAAGCCTCATCCCTGGAAGCTGTTAAGGCCAGGCTGGATGTGGCTCTGGGCAACCTGCTGTGGTGTGAGGTGTCCCTGCCCATGGCAGGGGGCTTGGAACTGGATGATTTTTGAGGTCCTTTCCATCCCTGACTGTTGTGTGACTGTGTGAAAGGATGGTTTTGTGCATGCATTGCATCACCCAAGAGCTCAGGTTTATGTTGTGCATCTCTTTCTCAGCACAGCCCATGGAAGCCCATTTTCACACAACTACGTCGTCTCATGTTTTATTCCCTCATGGAAACCCAAGGTAAATAAAACCAAAAAAGCTCTGGGGTGATTAAAATAACTAATCTTCATTCACTCTGAAGACCTTCCCTCTGCTATTTTTTTCCTGTATTCTTTCTTTCTTTCTTTCTTTCTTTCTTTCCTTTTTTTTTTTTTTTACTTAAGACTAATTGCAGTGTCGATGTTCTGCTTCTTGTAAGGCTGAACTTCTGATGCAAGCAGGTTCTTCTAACTGGACTTTGTGCAGATTTGCAGTTGCATTTATGATTCAGGATCCCAGAATGCACCACTTGCATATAAAGAAAGAAGGAGAGAAAGAAAGAGAGAAAGGAAGAGAGAAAGAAAGGAAGAAAGGAAGAAAGAAAGGAAGAAAGAAAGAAAGGAAGGAAGAAAGAAAGGAAGGAAGGAAGAAAGAAAGGAAGAAAGAAAGAAAGAAAGGAAGGAAGAAAGGAAGGAAGAAAGAAAGGAAGAAAGAAAGGAAGGAAGAAAGAAAGGAAGGAAGGAAGGAAGGAAGGAAGAAAGAAAGAAAGAAAGAAAGGAAGGACGAAAGGAAGGAAGAAAGAAAGGAAGAAAGGAAGAAAGAAAGAAAGAAAGAAAGAAAGAAAGAAAGAAAGAAAGAAAGAAAGAAAGAAAGAGAAAGAGAAAGAAAGAAAGAAAGGAAGAAAGAAAGAAAGGAAGAAAGAAAGAGAGGAAGGAAGGAAGGAAGGAAGGAAGGAAGAAAAAAAAGAAAGAAAGAAAGGAAGAAAGGAAGGAAGGAAGAAAAGAAGGAAGAAAGAAAGGAAGAAAGAAAGGAAGAAAGAAAGAAAGAAAGGAAGCAAGAAAGGAAGCAAGAAAGGAAGCAAGAAAGGAAGGAAGAAAGAAAGGAAGAAAGAAAGGAAGAAAGAAAGGAAGAAAGAAATAAAGAAAGGAAGGAAGGAAGAAAGAAAGAAAGAAAGAAAGAAAGAAAGAAAGAAAGAAAGAAAGAAAGAAAGAAAGAAAGAAAGAAAGAAAGAAAGAAAGAAAGAAAGAAAGAAAGAAAGAAAGAAAGAAAGAAAGAAAGAATACGAATATCATTTTCAGATCTTTCACTGGAGAGGATCTGTCATTGAAGGAAGGAGCTGAAAGTTTGTTTACTGCTGAAGTAAAAATCCTCCACGAGTAACGCTGGCATCAGTATCTTTCTGTCCAGAACAACACAGCAACAGAAAGCAGAAATCAAAAGCTGAGGTTAGCCACAAGGTAAACTAACTGGTGGCACGCTCTGTTGTGAGCTGGAGCTCTGTCAGATTGTCAAGAGGAATTAGTTCTTAAGCAAGGTATTTATAGGAACATAAGACTGGAAGGCACCACCAGGGTCACAGAACCATTGTAACAGAAGAGAATTTGTTAAATAGCATCCTCACATGATCCCATGAAAATTTGCCCCCTAGCTTCTCTGAAACTCTCTGCTGGTCCATTTTGGTCTTTTTTCCTTCCTGTAAAGCTGGCATTCAGCTTTCCCTGACCACAGGATCAAGATTTACTGAAGCAATTTAATACCTCTATGTGCATCTGTTAGCCCTGACCTACATTCTAGTTCTAGTTTGTGACTTAGTGGATAAAGAAAGGTGAATACTCATTCCTCCTTTCTGCAAACCAAGAAATAGATCAGAAAGAACCAAACTAAACCAAACCAAACCAAACCAAACCAAACCAAACCAAACCAAATCGAACCCCCTTCTGGGATAGTGCAGCTAATCAAGAAGTGCCTTGCAGTAGGATAAATAAAATATAGAATCATAGAATTACAGAAAATCACAGAAACATTCAGGTTGGAAAAGACCCTCAGGATCACCAAGTGCAACCAATAACTCTGCTCTACAAGGTTTCTGTCCTGTCTTGAATGGCTCTCCCAGGATTTGAAATAAAATAGATAAGAGAAACAGATTAAAGCCTTTGCACTGGTAGCAGAAGCTTACCTGTGTCTGACAATTATTTGGGAATGTGAGACCCCACCTGGAGTACTGCATCCAGTTCTGGAGCCCCTATAACCAGAAGGATGCTGAAAAGTGTCCAGAGAAGGGCCGCAAGGATGAGCAGAGGGCTGGAGCTCCTCTCCCATGAGGTCAGGCTGAGGGAGCTGGGGCCATTCAGTCTGGAGAAAAGAATGCTCTGAGGAAAGCAACTATTAGGGTTGGAAGGGACCTCAAAGATCATCCAGTTCCAACCCCCCTGCCATGGCCAGGGACACCTCACACTACAGCAAGTTGCTCACAGCCACATCCAGCCTGGCCTTCAAAACCTCCAGGGATGAGGTTTCCACCACCTCCCTGGGCAACCTGTGCCAGTGTCTCATATAAGTACAATATAAACACAATTCAGATGCACAACTGATGGACACAGTTTGAAAACGGAGATCAAGGGCTGCTCTGCTGTCCTTATCTCCTAAAGTGGGGCTTTGAGGACTTTCAAGCAGATGGTGGCCAGATAATGTAGAGATTTGCAGGCAGAACTGCATATGGAGGTGAAGAGAAGTCTGTTGCAGGGGCCTGAGCAACTGAGAGCTGTGGTGATTCATCCTACTCACAAGGCAGGCAGCTGTTCTCAGCAGAATCTGCAGCTTTTGGGTGGACTTACCAGGCCAGTATCCTTCCTCCTGCAAAGCTATCGAAGCCAGTGGAATTACATGTGGGATGAACTTGGCTCTTTAGGTGTGGGAGAAACCATTTCCAGTACTGACATATGGTTATTAGCACTTCTTTATACAGGGCTTACAGACAGGCTTTAGGAATGTTTACAAGGTGGGAAGGACAATGAAGGAACATGTAAAATCACTTTTTGCCCTGATTCATCTGTGGAAGGATCTCTGCACATGGAGGGCTCTCTTTCCAGTTGCCTGTGTCTGCCAGAACCCTTTCCTCCAGTTCTGAACCTCACAGCCCTTCCACACCAAGGAATTTGGGCTCTGTCCAAGGGAGGGCTGGGAATAATGTATAGATTTCCTCCAAACTCCACATGCTTCCTATCCTGGGGATAATGCTGCTGAAAAGGGCATGTGAACCAAGGAAAGAGTTCTGAAGGGCTGGTATGCAGTGGGGCTCCAGCAAATCCTCCCTTGCTGCAGGCATTGTGCCAAGTCTAGGAACCAAAGCCTCCATTTCTTTCCTGGAGATCAAAGGATGGCAAATCTAGCCCCCTTGCAGAAGGACTTGAAGGGAACCAAGCCATTTGCTCTCATCAGTCCCTGTGCCTTTCACCAGGCAGATAATGTATCTCCTGAATCCACTGACAGCACAACACTACACTGAGCCAGGCAGTGAATTTTTGTACCCAGTGGGCCAACTGCCTTTCAAGGCTGCAGAACCTGGAAAGCAAGAGTGGAGTCACACAGCTGACTGAACCAACAGAGAATCAGAGTGTCAGGGCTTGGGAAGGTCCTCCAAAGATCATCTAGTCCAAGCCCTCTGCCAGAGCAGGATCACCTAGGGTAGGTGACACAGGATCAGCACCTTGCCTTCATGGATGCAACTGTGCAAACAATCCACTTGTTGTACAACAGCCACTGGAGGAGCTGACCCCAACAGGACACTGCTCCCTGGCTACACCTTGTCTAACATTTCTTTGCTTCTTTCATCACAGGCACTCCAGAAGGATGCTGTAGTGGTGAGGAAGTGTTACCCAAACTTATTTTACACTGTCCCTGTTTATAAATCATAGAATCATAGATTGGCTCAGGGTGGAAGGGACCTCAGAGCTCATCTACTCCAACCTCCCCACCATGGGCAGGGACACTTGTCAACTAGACTCAGTTGCTCAAGGCCTCATCCAGCCTGGCCTTGAACACTCCCCAGGGATGAGGCATCCACAACCTCCCTGGGCAACCTGTTTCAGAGTCTCACCACCCTCCTACTGAAGAGCTTCTTGCTAAGATTCATTCTGAACCTACTCTCCCTCAGCTTCAAACCATTTGCTCTTGTCCTATTGCTAATTGCCCTGCTAGTCCCTCTGCAGCCTTCCTGTAGGATCCCTTCAGTGACTGGAGAGCAGCTCTAAGATCCCCCCAGTCTCTTCTCCAGGCTGAACACCCCCAGCTCCCTCAGCCTATCCTCACAGCAGAGGTATTCCAGCCCTTGGATCATCTTTGTGACCCTCCTCTGGACTCCAACAGCCCTGTGCGGGGCTGTAGCCATTTCTTGAATGTGATTCCACAGACATTGGGAAGCTCCCAACAATTAATGACACAAAGGTGCAGTATGAGTCCTCAGTCAAAAGTGAGCTTACCTTTGACATGAAAGTGTAAACCCTTTCACTTTACATTGCAGCAGAATTTGGAAGGACAGCCTCAGAATGTTGTCACAATTAGTTTCAGTGTGTGAGGCACAGAAAACCTCCCAGAGATGTTGGATCAATCACAAAGCAGCATTCTCTTCCTGCATTCATATCTTGCTGCTGCTGCTTGGGTTAATGATTTTCTGCTAATGCATGTCTGGGTACTGATGCCAACAGACAATGTTCAGAAGAGATGGGGAACTGCTTGCTTTGAATCTTGGAAATGAAATGTCAAGATTGAAACCAGCATGAAAGTCCTTAATTTAGTTCTATGTATGCCTGAATGTAGGACAGAAAGTGGGTTACAAGAGGTAGTGTTTCTGAAAGAGCAGCGAGGAGCTTGTGATCTGAGTGATCAGCTGTGAGTTAGGGCTCAGAGGTTTTTACAGAATCACAGAAATATTCAGCTTGGAAAAGACCCTCAGGATCACCAAGTGCAACCCAGAACCTTGCTCTACAAGGGTCACCCCTAAACCACAGCCCCAATTACCACATCCAAAGACCCTCAGGATCACCAAGTGCAACCCAGAACCTTGCTCTACAAGGGTCACCCCTAAACCACAGCCCCAAGCACCACATCCAAACCACCTTGAAACACATCCAGGCTTGGGGACTCCACCACCTCCCTGGGCAGCACATTCCAATCCCTGACCACTCTTGCTGGGAAAAAATTCTTCCTGCTGTCCAGTCTAAACCTACCCAGCTGCATCTTGAGGCCATTGCCTCTTGTTCTATCACTAATTACCTGTGAGAAGAGACCAGCAGCAGCCTCTCCACAACCTCCTTTCAGGTAGCTGTAGAGTGCAATGAGGTCTCCCCTCAGCCTCCTCTTTTCCACACTAACCATCCCCAGCTCCTTCAGTTGCTCTGCATCAGATTTGTTTTCCAGGCCCTTCACAGCTTCCTTGCCTTGCTCTGCACTGGCTCCAGCACCTCCACATCTCTCCTGTATTGAGGTGCCCCAAACTGGACACAATACTCCAGGAGTGGCCTCCCCAGAGCTGAGTCCCAGGGGACACTCACCTCCCTGTGTCTTGCTTTGCTGCTGAAGCTGCTGTAGCCACATCATTAGCCTCTTTTTTTACACGAATTGCCCTTTAAAACTGACAGCAATCACTGCACTCTGTGCATGGCTCCTTCCTTCCTGAAAGTTAATTCATCAGCCTTCATGAAACACAATGAGACAGTCAGACAAATGGAGTGGAAACCCTACCCTGGCTGCTGTGCCGTGGCAGTTCTGCAGGGAACTTTTGAGCAGCAAACTCCTGCAGTTCAACACAATATTTTTGATTCCAAAGAATGCTCCCCAAGGCCAACTGAGGTAAGAGAAGACCTCAGGTTTATTTATATTTGTATACAGGAACCTCCACAAAGATAAGAGCACAGGAAGTAACAGCCCTAAGAATGATTATTGCTAACCATCTCCATTAAAAAAAGGAAGATGAGAAGGGGCAGAATGGTGTTTGACAGGGCAAAAATGCTCACTCATGAGGTTTTATTTCCTTCCAGAACAGTTCATCAGTCAGTGTGAAAAAAAACCCAACACAACTTCACCCTTGCAACTCAGCCAAGGTTACTGAGCCCCTCTGTGATGTGCTGAGCAAGACCAACTCGTCCAAGCCAACAGTGCTTGAGGCAGCTTTACTTTATGCATAAAATATGTACAAAATGAATGCAAGTTGCAGCTCTGGGAAGTGATTGTGGACCACAGGAACAACTGACAAGCACTTCACTGCCTTGAAGCTGGTAGGACATGGAGCCTCTTCAGATAGCACCCTCTGAATTTTCTTTCTCTCTGCTCATCTACATTCAGAATACAGAATACAGAATTAGCCAGGTTGGGAAAGACCTCAGAGATCATCCAATCCACTCTATCACCCAACACCATCTCATCAATTGAACCATGGCACCAAGTGCCTCATCCAGGCTCTTCCTAAACACTTCCAGTGATGGTGACTCCACCACCTCCCTGGGCAGCACATCCCAATGGCCAATCACTCTCTCTATGAAGAATTTCTTCCTAACATCCACTCTAAACCACCCCTGGCACAGCTTGAGACTGTGTCCTCTTGTTCTGGTGCTGGTTGCCTGGGAGAAGAGACCAACCCTCACCTTGCTACAACTTCCCTTCAGGTAGTTGTAGACAGCAAGAAGGTCTCCCCTGAGCCTCCTCTTCTCCAGGCTAAGCAACCCCAGCTCCCTCAGCCTCTCCTCACAGGGCTGTGCTCCAGACCCCTCTCCAGCTTTGGTGCCCCTCTCTGGATGCATTTGAGGGGCCCAGAACTGGACACAGGACTCAGGTACTCAAGGCACTGTACTCCCTACACTCTTTCCCATTTCTGTCCTGATGCAGCCCTCTTCCTGGAAACAGAAGAGTCTTGAAGACACTAAAAATTCTGCAGAGGCATTTAATTAATCTTTTTTCAATTAAGAATGAGGAAAACCTCAGAGATACATATGGTGTAAGTAGCAGCAAAAATGCAATACTCACTCAGCCTCTAAAGCAACAGAAATGGGAACCCAGAAGGGAAACTCATCTTGCAGATGACAGAAATGGCACCCTAGAATCCCCCCTGAATATATTTATGCATTTTCATAACCCTTTATTCTGTCTTGATGGTCTCAGGCTCTACAGCTCCTCTCTCAGAGCTATTTCACATCCACTTTCAAGCAGCATGTAGGGACTAAGGAATTTTGTTTAGCCTGATGTGAAGAGCCTGTGTGGCATCTTTCCTTTTCTGCTGTTGCTTTTTTTACCTCCAGATGTTCAACTGCCTGTGAGAGCACTCAGGGAACCTCAGTGATGCTGTATTCCAATCCTGAATGAGTTTAATTGAAAAAATAACAAGTGGTGTGTACAGTAAGGGGATTTTAAATCAACTCCCTAGCATATTCATGGTTTAATACAATGGCTTTGCTATCTAATAGGATATAACACAGTGCTCCTAAATGATTTCTACTCGTAGCAGTGTGCTGCAGGGAGTTGTGACAGAGTGTGCTACACGCCTTTGTGGCCAAGAAGGCCAATGGGTTGTTATTAGAAGGGCTGTGGTCAGTAGGTCGAGAGAGGTTTTCCTCCCTCTGCACTTTGCCCTGGTGAGGCCACATCTGGAATATTTGTGTGCAGTTCTGGGCTCCTCAGTTCAAGAAGAACCTCAGGGAAATGTTTGAGAGAGTCCAGAACAGAGCCACAAAAGTGATGAAGGGATTGGAACATCTTCCTTGCCAGGGGAGACTGAGGGAGCTGAGGGCTCTTTAGCTTGGAGAGGAGAAGCCTGAGAGGTGACCTCATTCATGTTGATAAAGATGTGCAGGATGAGTGCCCAGAGGATAGAGCCAGGCTCTGCTGGGTGATGCCCAAGGACAGCACCAGGGGCAATGGTGGAAGCTGGGGCATAGGAAGTTCCATGGAAACATGAGGGTGAGAGAGCCCTGGAGCAGGCTGCCCAGGGGGGCTGTGGAATCTCCCTCTATGGAGATATTCAAAAGCTGCCTGGATGTGTTCCTGTGTGATCTGCCCTGGGTGATCCTGCTCTGGCAGGGGGTTGGTCTGGATGAGCTTTTTGAGGTCCCTTCCAGCCCCTAACATTCTGTGATTCTCTGGCCATAGCTATTTGGTGATTACTTCCAGCTTATGGTTGTTAATGGACATTTTAAGGTACTGATAGCCCTTTGATGCTTGAAGAACCATTTGCATTCCTAAAATGATCAGCAAATCCTTTTGCTTAAATAAAAACCTAGCACAGGTCTACCACAAGGCATAAAGCCTTGGCTCATATCTCTGTTGCTAAGGTGCTGCAGCTCACTCTTTCTGGTTTAGCTAGTAGAAGACCAGGTTCATCCCCAGCATCTGCCAGGCTTTCCTTGCAGTACAGAAATATTTTCAAAGCAACAGTTATGTTATTTGATTATTAGGATACCAGAATAACATCTAAAGAAACTCCCCAAAAAGCATTTTCCCTTTGGTTTTTTTTTTTTCTTTCCCTGAAGAGTATTGGAATATTGGAGCAGTGGAATGAAAATGCAACCATTAATTGAAGCTGTGCTTCATTTACTTCAGCACTGTGGTCTGATTGATCTGCAGACAGCATTGGAGTCTGTATTTATTAAGAGATGTATATATTGGTATAGGCAGATGGATAGATAGATGGAGATATATATATATATATAGAGAGAGAGAGAGAGATGGATAGAGGGACGGATAGATAGGTGGATGGATAGATAGATAGATGGATAGATTGATGGATAGATAGATGGATGGATGGATAGATAGATGGAGAGATAAATGGATTGATGGATGGATAGATAGATGGATAGATAGATGGAGAGATAGATAGATAGATGGATGGATAGATAGATGGATTGATGGAGAGATAAATGGATTGATGGATGGATAGATAGATGGATAGACGGAGAGATAGATAGATAGATAGATGGATAGATGGATGGATAGATAGATAGACGGATGGATAGTAGATAGATTGATAGATGGATAGATAGATAGATCAATAGATAGATAGATGGATTGATAGATGGATAGATAGATGGAGAGATAAATGGATTGATGGATGGATAGATAGACAGATGGATAGATAGATGGATAGACAGATGGATAGATAGATAGATAGATGGATAGATGGATGGATAGATAGATGGATTGATAGATGGATGGATTAGATAGATGATAGATAGATAGATAGATAGATAGATAGATAGATAGATAGATAGATAGATAATTTTTCCTGCTTGGAGCTATCTGGAAGATATTTGCTCAACCTGTTCAGTTTGGAAAAGAGGAGGCTGAGGGGAGACCTCATTGCTGTCTACAAGTACCTGAAAGGAGGCTGTGGAGAGGCTGCTGCTGGTCTCTTCTCACAGGTAATTAGTGACAGAAAAAGAGGGGAATGGCCTCAAGCTGCCACTGGGTGAGGCCACACCTTGAGTATTGTGTCCAGTTTTGGACACCTTGATACAAGAGAGGTGTGAAGGTGCTGGAGCCAGTGCAGAGGAGGGTAAAGAAGCTGGGAAGGGCCTGGAGAATTAATCTGATGAAGAGCAACTGAAGGAGCTGAGGATAGTTAGTGTGGAAAAGAGGAGGCTGCGGACAGACCTCACTGCTCTCTGCAGCTACCTGAAAGGAGGTTGGGGAAAGGCTTTTGCTGGTCTCTTCTCACAGGTAGTTAGTGACAGAACAAGAGGGAATGGCCTCAAGCTGCAGCTGGGTAGAACATTAGGAAGAATTTTTTCCCAGCAAGAGTGGTCAGGGATTGGAATGTGCTGCCCAGGGAGGTGGTGGAGTCCCCAAGCCTGGATGCGTTTCAGGGTGGTTTGGATGTGGTGTTCAGGGGTGAACCTTGTAGAGTAGGGTTCTGGGTTGGACTTGGTGACCCTGAGGGTCTTTTCCAACTTGAATGTTTCTGTGATTGTGTGATTTTGAAAATAGGAGGGAAATAAAATGGAAAAAAACCCAAACCCAACCAAATGATTGGAGATGATGGAAGAGTTCCAATAACTCAGCTTTGGAATGGACTTAGTATTCTGGCTGGAGATGAGATGTGCTCTCACTTCCAGCACTGGGAGTCTCTTTTGTTGTTGGTTGGTTGGTTTGGGCTTTTTGGTTTGTTTGTTTTCTGCTTTCTGTAATTCCAGTCCTTCAATTAAAAATTACTCTTTGAGACCTAGTGAAAGGAGCTTGTTGGCTTTGGCTACCAGCATCTGCAGCTCAGCCTTTCTCTCCCATTAACAAGGACTTGTCCTTCTTCAAGTTGAATCCTACTCAGCATTCTCACTTTAGCTGCTGCAGCCCATTTCTCTGGAATGCTTTTTTCTTGGGCAGAAGTTTTTCAACAGACAGCTTTACAGTCCCAAAGAGTGTTCAGAGGCTTTGTTGTGTTGTTGCAAGCATTTAGTCTTCAGTTTCCAGTTGCATCCAGGTAAAACATTTGCACATTTCTCTGGCAGCAAACATCTCAGAGTTCTCAAGTAGTGTCTGGATGTTTCAGAATGTTACAGCTTTGCTTAATTCCACAGAAATTCAGTCAAGGGGCTGGAAGAAGTTTATTTATGTTTGTTTTTTCCCTTTGAGACTGAGGAAGTAACTAAGTAACAGAGGTAAGTTTATTTCATTTCATTGCTCCTGCAGATTTCTGTCTAGTTTAGGAACACTTTAAGTGAGCCAATGGGATCCTGCGGGGGCAGCAAGAAAAGTGTGGCCAGCAGGGCTGGGGAGGTTCTGCTCCCCCTCTGCTCTGCCCTGCTGAGACCACAGCTGCAATCCTGTCTCCAGTTTTGAGCTCCTCAGTTCAAGAGAGACAGAGACCTGCTGGAGAGAGTCCAAGGGAGAGCCAGGAGAGTGCTTAGGAGACTTGAGCATCTCCCCTGTGAAGAGAGACTGAGAGCCCTGGGGCTGTTTAGCCTGGAGAAAAGAAGGCTGAGAGGGATCTGATCAATGTCTATCAATAGCTGAGGGGTGGGGGGCCAGTGGAGGGGGCCAAGCTCTTTTGGGTGGTGCACCGGAATAAGACAAGAAACACCGGGTTCAAGCTTGAACATAGACAGCAAAACTCTCTTTTCTTTTAACGTCCTACCACAGCTGGAGCACTGTGTCCAGTTCTGGACCCCCAATTACAAAAAGGATCTGGAGGTGCTGGAAGGTGTCCAGAGAAGGGCCACGAGGATGAGCAGAGAGCTGGAGCTGCTCTGCTGTGGAGGCAGACTTGAGGGAGTTGGGGCTGTGCAGTCTGGAGAAGGCTCTGAGGAGACCTAATTGTGGCCTTCCAGTATCTGAAGGGGGCTACTAGAAAGCTGGGGAGGGACTTTTTCAGGTGTCAGGGAGAGATAGGACTGGGGGGAATGGAGCAAAGCTAGAAGTGGGGAGATTCAGATTGGATGTGAGGAAGAAGTTGTTCCCCAGGAGGGTGGTGAGAGCCTGGCACAGGTTGCCCAGGGAGGTGGTGGAAGCCTCATCCCTGGAGGTGTTTGCAGCCAGGCTGGATGTGGCTGTGAGCAACCTGCTGTAGTGTGAGGTGTCCCTGCCCATGGCAGGGGGGTTGGAACTGGCTGATCCTTGAGGTCCCTTCCAACCCTAACAATTTGATGATTCTATGATTTACTGTGCTCTATTTTTTCCCTTTTCTTCTTCAAACTATGCATAGTAACCTTTGCTGCAGGATTTTCTTCTACAGATGACTTGTCATCTGCTCAGGCACTTGTTCATGTTGCCTGAGTATGGAAGTTTATTAGCTCCCTTGGGTGAAAAAATATGTTTTGGCTTCTACAGGATGAAAGAATAGGTCCTAGCTGGATGTTTATTTGCTTTGGGTAACTTAAGGCTTGGGCTGCTCTTGCTCATCCTAATAATAGGATGTTTGTAACCATGATGTTTCGACAGTGTATGACTGAGCTCTGGCTGCTGCTGTGTGCTTGTCACAAAGCAGCTGAACAAACTTGCCAGCCCCAGGGAACTGATCAAAGGTAGCAGGAACTTGTTTTAGTTCACTGTGTCTTTCTGATTGCTCAAGCACTCAGATAAAGCTTAATATTTTTCAAAGTGCATGCTGACCACTTATAAAAATGTGACCACAGGATCCCAGGATGTCAGGGGTTGGAAGGGACCTCCAAAAATCATTGAGTTCAACCCCCCCTGCCAGAGCAGGATGAGAAAATCTAGCACAGGTCACACAGGAGCACATCCGGATGGGGCTGGAAAGGCTCCAGAGAAGGAGACTCCACAACAACCTCTCTGGGCAGCCTGCTCCAGGGCTCTGGGACCCTCACAGTAAAGAAGTTCCTCCTCATGTTGAGGTGGAACCTCCTGTGTTGGAGTTTCTATCCATTGCCCCTTGTCCTATCCCAGGGTGCAGCTGAGCAGAGCCTGTCCCCTGCCTCCTGACTCTCAGCCCCCAGATATTTATAAACATTTATCAAATCCCCTCTCAGTTTTCTCTTTTCCAGACTAAACATTCCCAGGGCTCTCAGCCTCTCTTCCCCAGGCAGTGCTCCAGTCCCCTAATCATCCTTGTAGCCCACCCTTGGACTCTCTCCAGCAGATCCCTGACCCTCCTGAACTGGGGAGCCCAGAAGTGGATGCAGTATTTCAGGTGAGGTCTCAGCAGGGCAGAGTAGAGGGGGAGGAGAATCTTCCTGGCTCTGCTGAGCACACTTGTCTTAATACACCCCAGGATCCCATTGGCCTTCTTGGCCCCCAGGGCACATTGCTGTCCCATGCAGAACTTGTTCTCCACCAGCACTCCCAGGTGCTTCTCCCCAGGGCTGCTCTCCAGCAGATCCCCTCCCAGCCTGTCCTGCTGCAGGTTATTATTGCTTCCCAGGTGCAGGACTCTTATCCTCGTAGAACCTCAGCAGGTTCCTCTCTGCCCAGCTCTCAGTCTGTCCAAGTCTCTGAACGCCCTCACAGCCTTCAGGTGTCTCAGCCAAGCCTCCCAGCTTGGTGTCATCAGCAAACTTGCTGAGCAGACTCTCTGTCCCCTCATCAGACCCTGAAGTCCATCCTTCTGTGCTACTACTGAAAATCCAGCCACTGGTTTTAAATTGCTCCTGTGCTTCATTTTTAGGGCTGCTTAGAGATGTGCTACATACAGTGCAGTGCAAAGGATTCTAGAAGGTCTCAGGCAGGGAATCTTTGTATCTGAAAATTAGGCTGCTCAGTTCAGCTTCTTGGAGAGGTGGATAGATTGCTTCAGGCAGCCTCGTTTGAGAAGCTTGCCCTACTTCTCTCTGTTTGGAAACACCAGCGTGAAAAATGACCTCTATAAGGTAGCTGAGCAAGCTTCAGGTTTGTATGCTGCTCAATATGCAACAGAATACAGAATTAACCAGGTTGGAGAAGACCTCAGAGATCATCCAGTCCAACCTATCACCCAACACCACCTAATCAACTAAACCAGGGCACCAAGTGCCTCATCCAGGCTCTTCTTAAACACTTCCAGTGATGGTGACTCCACCACCTCCCTGGGCAGCACATTCCCATGGCCAATCTCTCTCTCTATGAAGAATTTCTTCCTTGCCTGGGAGAAGAGACCAACCCCCACCGGGCTACAACTTCCCTTCAGGTAGTTGTAGACAGCAATAAGGTCTCCCCTGAGCCTCCTCTTCTCCAGGCTAGACAACCCCAGCTCCCTCAGCCTCTCCTCACAGGGCTGTGCTCCAGACCTCTCCTCAGCCTTGTTGCCCTTCTCTGGATATGTTTGAGCAACTCAGCATCTTTCTCAAACTGAGGGTCCCAGAACTGCACACAGGACTCAAGGTATAACCTAACCAGTGCTGAGCCCAGGGCAGAATGAATTCCCTGCTCCTGCTGGCCACACTATTCCTGATCCAGGCCAGGATGCCATTTGCCTTCTTGGCCACCTGGGCACACAATGAACCTTGTGGTATGGTTGTTACAAGGATTGTGGTTGTTATAAGGACCAGGGGACTGGAACACCTCTGTTACAAAGACAGGCTGAGGGAGCTGGGGTTGTTCAGCCTGGAGAGGAGAGGCTCAGGGGAGATCTGATAGCAGCTTGCCAGTACCTGAAGGGGGCTACAAGAAGGCTGCAGAGGGACAGTTTGCAAAGGCCTGCAGGGACAGAACAAGGGACAATGATTTGAAATGAGAGAAGAGATTGAGACTGAATATTAGGAACAAGTTCAAGGTGGTGGAAGACTGGAATAGGTTGCCCTGGGAGGTAGTTGAGGCTCCATCCCTGGAGCTATTTCATGTCTGGCTGGACAGGGCTGTGAGCAACCTGATCTAGTGGAGGATGTCCCTGCTGCCTGCAGAGGGGTTGGAGTAGATGACCTCTGGAGGTCCTTTCCAACCCAGACCATTCTAAGTTTTCTGTATCTGGTGGTGTGCATGGGACAGATGCTTCCTTCTGCAGTGGTCAGGAGCTGTCCTTGATGATTGCTCCTGTTGGGAGCCAAGGAAGGCAGGTGGCTTGCTTGCCACCCTGCCCAGCTGCATATGGGGAAGCACATGCAAGAGCTTTTCATGTCTCTTTTGCTTGTGTTTAACTAGGAGGCCTCTGAGGGATTAGGGCTTGTAAATCAACTGCTGTGGAGACTCTTGTTGCTGCCTGACTCTCTTTCAGTTGCTGGCATAAAAATCACTCCCTGGCCACTTGTGTGACTGTAGCAGAACCCTGTGCTGTGTTTGTGCCAACTGGCACTCCTGCAGGGGAGGGACAGAGACCTATTGCAGTGAGCAGTAGCAGCTTCAAGTAATGAACCACTGGAGCAATGTGTTTACATGGGAAACGGTGCTCCATGGAAGGGGAAGCTGTGGGTAACTCTGAACTCTTCTGCAAGAAAGCAAGCAGCATTAATGACCAGAGGACAGAGAGCTCTGTGACTGTCATAATCATAATTTTAATGATCATAACCAGACCTACTGAAATTGCAGGAAAAATATGCTAAGCTCACTTTGATGCTCTGTTTCTTCCCCCTCTTCTCCCCCCCCTTCTCCAGGACAGCTGGGCACAGAGGAACCAGATGAGGTTCAACAAGGACAAGTGCAGAGTCCTGCATCTGGGGGGGAAGAATAACCTGCAGCAGGACAGGTTGGGAGGGGATCTGCTGGAGAGCAGCCCTGGGGAGAAGCACCTGGGAGTGCTGGTGGGGAACAAGTTCTGCATGGGACAGCAATGTGCCCTGGGGGCCAAGAAGGCCAATGGGATCCTGGGGTGTATTAAGAAGAGTGTGTCCAGCAGATGCAGGGAGCTTCTCCTCCCCCTCTACTCTGCCCTGCTGAGACCTCATCTTCAGTACTGCCTTCAGTTTTGGGCTCCCCAGTTCAAGAGGGACAGGCATCTGCTGGAGAGAGTCCAAGGGGAGGCTACAAGGATGATTAGGGGACTGGAGCACTGCCTGGTGAGGAGAGGCTGAGGGACCTGGGGTTCTTTAGCCTGGAGAAGGCTGTCTATAAGTATCTGAGGGTTGGGGGTCAGAAGGGTGGGGACAGGCTCTGCTCAGCTGCACCCTGGGATAGGACAAGGAGCAATGGATAGAAACTCCAGCACAGGAGGTTCCATCTCAACATGAGGAGGAACTTCTTTACTGTGAGGGTCACAGAGCACTGGAGCAGGCTGCCCAGAGAGGTTGTTGTGGAGTCTCCTTCTTTGGAGCCTTTCCAGCCCCATCTGGATGTGCTCCTGTGTGACCTGTGCTGGATTCTGTGGTCCTGCTCTGGCAGGGGGGGTTGGACTCAAGGATCTTTGGAGGTCCCTTCCAACCCCTGACATCCTGGCATCCTGTGAAGGCAAACTAAGCGGGCTACAACTGTTTCTCAGTGCTAGCATGGAGGATGATTGTGCACCAAGCAAACAGGTATTTATTGTGTCTGTAGGGATGAGGAAGAGTTCTCTGGCTGAACTGCTGAACTCCTTAGGGGACAACTTGACTGCAGAGATGAATTACTGTTCTAAATGGTAGCCAGGATTAGAATCAGTGGACTTAATGTTTGTTGGTATAATGGGAACACAGAAGGGCTTTCTCTAGGTATTTTTGGTTTTAGTCAGAAAGGAACAAAAAAAAAGAGGGGAAAAGTAAAATCACCACAAATAGGACACTGCAGAAACACAGAAAAGGAGCACAGACAGATATATATTTTACCCCTTCCTCCCCCACATGTGTCAAGGCATTTCCAAAGCCAGGCTTTAGAGTCCTTCTAAACCCTATTGCACATTAGTCTCTGTACCCATAAATCGACTCTAGGGTCATCCAGGGGATAATTTAGCTTTAAATACAGGGTTGCACTAATATGTCTGTTGGACCTCACTCACCCATTTGAATTGGCAGAAGGCCAGCTGGAGCAGAGGAGAGGAGCTGTTTAAGGGACCAGTTCTTCCTGACCTTACATTATCATCTCTCCGGTCCTGTACATCCCGAAACCGAGGCTGGGATGGGGTCCATGTGATGGAGCAGCCCAAGGAGAAGGCAGATGCAAAGAAAAACAGCAGCATTTATGAGAGCTGCTCTGTCACACACAACACTTCCAGCCAAACTGTTGTGCCAGTTTCTTTTTATGAGTCATTCAGAGGAAACACAACCCCCCCCCCCTCCACACACACACTTATCTCCAGACTGAAGATACGAAGGGGAAAGCCATTTGCTAACAACTGTTTGGGATTATTTGCAGGGACAAGATAAGGAATAAAGAGTAATTGTAATTTTTTTTTGGACCCATAAATAACTCCCAGCTTTCAGATGTCTCTTGTATTTTTCTGAATCTCATCATGGGCAGGAGAATGATTATTTGGGGTGATTTTTTTTTTGGGGGTGGTGGTGGTGGATAATCTGTCTGTCAAATGAATAGGACACCTACATTTATCAGCTTTCCCAGTGACTAATAACAATTTTCTGAATGCTGGCCTGTTAAGCTATCTTTCCATGGCAGAACCTAGCAGTCTTCTGCAGTGGCTCTAGTCTAATTTGAATGCTTTAGGCTTTTAAAGCATACATATAGACACCCACCCCCCCGCCCCCCAACCCCAAAACAAGCAACCAACCAAAAGAAACACCCCACCAAAAAATCTGTATATTTGCTCATTCTTTTACTTAAAGGGGGAAAAAAATGTGTTAATGAAGACTCAGGGCTTGACTTTGTCCAATTCTAGATTCCAGTGGTTCAGGCTTGTCTGTGCTAGACTGCAGAGAAACTTTCCTCTTTGACCTGCTGGGTGTTTCTCCTCTGAGGGAGGAAAGGAATTCTTGCCATGTTAAAAGAGTTCAGTCTCCTCCTGTCACCAGCTGCCTCTGCTGCTTAGTTGAGCCCAGTTACGTGCAGTGGCTTTTCAAGAGGTTAGCTGGGAAGAAGGCAAGTGTGGAAGCGATGGCAATAAAAGCACAGGAGCTGCATGCACAGGAGCTGCATGCACATGAAGAATCATAGAATTATTAGGGTTGGAAGGGGCCTCAAGGATCAGCCAGTTCCAACCCCTCTGCCATGGGCAGGGACACTCACACCACAGCAGGTTGCTCACAGCCACATCCAGCCTGGCTGCAAAAACCTCCAGGGATGAGGCTTCCACCACCTCCCTGGGCAACCTGTGCCAGGCTCTCACCACCCTCATGGGGAAGAACTTCTTCCTAACATCCAGTGTGCAAGTGATAGCACTAAAATCACAGGCTCTGCATGCACAGGAGCACTGAAGAAGGCAAGTGTGCAAGTGATAGCACTAAAATCACAGGCTCTGCATGCACAGGAGCTGCACACAAGGTACTGCATTGAAGTTTTACTGTGTGAGGTACTGTGTGTGCAAGCATGCAAAATGAGTCACTGGTGAAGAGTTGCTCAAGCTCAAAATCCTTTGTGCTGCAATGCCAAAAGCATAGGATACACATTTGAGATTCCTTGGGGAACTATCTCCTTTGCATTCTTTCCCATGTGTATATTCATTGGCCAGTTTTGCTGTTGGAAGAATCAGGCCTGTCTGGGAGATGGCTGACACCCATTTATCTGTGGTACAGCTCTCTGCTCCAGCAAATTCCCACCCTGCCCCTTCTCCCTCCTCCTGTAGCTGGTTTGTGCTGTCATCTAGGAGTTACAGAGCCAGATTCTCAGCTGGTGCACATCAGCACTGCTAGCTTGAAATAAATAGGCATAACTTCAGTGGAGTCACTGAAACCTAAGCTCGGACTCGTGGGTTTTGCTGTCCTTGAGCGCAGTGCTTTAAGGCTTATGACACTCAGTTCTGTGATACTTTGTTATGGGATAAACAAACACCCCACTTCTGATTCAAATTATAACCTCATTCACCCAGAAACCAGTGGAGCTCTGCTTATTTATCCCAGCTGAGAGGACAGCCCAAAGGCTTCTCATGTTGTGTGCTGAAGTCGAGGGCTGCCATTCCAGCTGCCCCAGCACACACTTCCCACCCCCCCAATATCAACAAGGAGGTGACCCCACTACTGCTGGTGCAATTACTCCAGATGGGAAACAGTTGTTCAGGGAGGTCTGGGGCCAAATCAGGGCTGTGGTGCTTATTCTGTGACGTGATGTGTTTGCTAAGGGTTTGGCTGGGTCAGAAAGGAAGAGTCTGAATGTAGCTACCAATGTGAAGAGCCAGGCAGAAATTTAGGAGTAATTAAAGGAGGGAACACCTATCAAAAACACTGAATTGAATGTTTCCTGTAAAAACTGTGTGTGTGCAGCCACAACACTCTTTGAATCTGGGCCACATGTCAACTGGGTATGGAATCCAGCTGCAGAGCCTGGATCTGGATCTGACTTCCCGCAGCAAGGTCAAGGTTGCTGCGATCAGCGGAGTTTATTTGGTTCCACGTCTAATTTAAACCCAGGACTTTTAAGGTAACTTCAGTCAGATGTTCTTGGGATCCATTGGGATAATAGCACAATAAAAAGCTGAAATTAAACCTATCTGGTATGGTGTGGGGATTTTATTAAGGATTCCAGTTGAAGGTTAGAGTAGTTGCTCTGGTGCAGCCAGCCCACCTTCATAAATTAAAGCTGGGGAGGTTTGCAAATGATTTACAAGCATGGCTTACACATTTTTTTTTCTCTCCAAAGGAAAAGAAGAGAAACACACAAAGTTCATCTGAATCCTCATGTGGTGCACATTAGTTTTCCCTTTCTTCATTTTTTTTGGTACCTTTTTGGGTTTGGGTGGTTGTTTTTTTTGGTTAAGGCAGGCTAATGCTTTTCTTCTTCTTTGAAAACACCGCCCGGGTAACCAAAGATATCTTCCACATGTGTACAGCAGCAGGGAGAGCAGCATCACTGATGCAGGGACCTGCTGTAGGTGCATTGCATAGTAGCAAGGAAACCTAACAGAGCAGGCATTCAGACCTCCAGAGAGGTGTGTGCTTCTGAAGCTACAAATGTCTTGTTTAACATCCTTGTTGGTGACATGGACATGGCATTGAGTGCACCCCCAGCAGCTTTGCTGATTACTTAAGCTGTGTGGTGCAGCAAACATGCTGGAGGGAAGGCATCCATCCAGAGGCACCTCAACAGGCTGGAGAGGTGAGCCTGTGACAACCTCATGAGGTTCAACAAGACCAAATGCAAGGTCCTACAGCTGGGTCAGGGCAACCTCAGGCACTGATATAGGCTGGGCAGGGACTGGCTGGAGAGCAGCCCTGAAGAAAAGGACCTGGGGGTGCTGGGGGAGGAGAAGCTCAACAGGAGCCAGCAGTGAGCACTTGCAGCCTAGAAAGCCAACCAGAGCCTGGGCTGCAGCAAGAGAAGCACAGCCAGCAGGACAAGGGAGGTGATTCTCCCCCTCTACTCTGCTCTGATCCCTGGGGGGACACCACTAGTGACTGGCTTCCAACTGGATGTGGCACCATTCACCACCACTCTCCTTAAAGGCTCTTGTAGAGCCTTCAAATGATCACATAACACCCACAAAGGCAGTAACAACTTGAGTTGTCTCCTCTGTACTTTCCCCAGTCATGTTCCAAAATGCCAGTATTAAGAGCCAAAAAAACCCCAACAAAAAGCAAGAAGCAATGTGAAGCATTCTGGTAACTCTTGTTTTGGTGTTGTGCTCCTCAAGATACCTCAAAGAAAAGAGCATTGAGGGCTCTAAAATGTGTGTATCAGGTTCAGAGGACACAGTCTCAAACTGTGCCAGGGGAGATACAGGCTGGATGTTAGGAAGAAGTTTGTCATAGAAAGAGAGATTGCCCATGGGAATGTGCTGCCCAGGGAGGTGGTGGAGTCACCATCACTGAAGGTGTTCAGGAAAAGACTGGATGGGGTGCTTGGTGCCATGGTTTAGTTGATGAGATGGTGTTGGATGATAGGTTGGACTGGATGATCTCAAAGTTCTCTTCCAACCTGCTTATTTGTATTCTGTTCTATTGTATTCTGGCAGAACTGAATCTCTGTGCATCCTGTCTAGGAGAAAAATGACAGCTGATAGGTAAATCTTTCTACAGAGGTGTGAAACAGCCACATTTATTGAACTGGATCTTCTAAAGACAGGCTACATCTTGCTTGCCACTGCTGTATGAAATTAAACTATGAATTACTTCTGTTATGTCAATTTTTTATTCATTTATTTACTTTCCCTCCCTTTATCCCAGTAGTTTTCTACTACTTCTTTGCATTTTAGAAGCATGGAATAGTGATAGAGCTAAGAGGATGATGAAGGGACTTGAACATCTCTCCTATGAAGGAAGACTGAGAGAACTTTTGCATGGTTTAGTTGATTAGGTGGTGTTGGATGATAGGTTGGACATGATGATCTTGAAGGTCTCTTCCAACCTGGTCTGGTCTGGTCTGGTCTATTCTATTCTATTCTATTCTATTCTATTCTATTCTATTCTATTCTATTCTATTCTGTTCTGTTCTGTTCTGTTCTGTTCTAACTGGGACTGTTTAGCTTGGAGAAGAGAAGGCTGGGAGGGGATTTTGTAACTGTCTCTAAATATGTGGGGGGTGGGTGTCAAGAGGAAGAGGACAGGATCTTTTCAGTGGCACACAGTAATAGGACAAGGAATAATGGATCTGAGCTAGAACATAGGAAGTTCCACCTCAATGTGAGGAGAAGCTTCTTTATTATGAGGTTGAGGGAGCACTGGCAGGGGCTGCCCAAAGAAGCTGTGGAGTCTCCTTCTCTGGTGGCTTTCAAAGCCAACCTGGATGTGTTCCTGTGTGGCCTGCCTGAGGTGATGCTGCTCTGGCAGTGGGGTTTGGACTGGATAATCTCTGGAGCTCCCTTCCAACCTCTAGTATTCCATGATCACTTCAGAAGACTTGTCAAATCTTGCATCAAACATGAAACTTGTAGAAAGAGCATTAAAAAAATATATTTAAACTAAATGATTCATTTCTTACCATCTGGAAAACCACAAACAGTGACAAAAGCAACTTAAATTCATGCCATTAGTACAGGCTGACTGCTTTATTATGCCACATGTAGACTCTGGAATAGGTTGCCCTGGGAGGTTGTGGATGCTTCCTCTCTGGGAGTGTTGAAGGCCAGGCTGGATGAGGCCTTGAGCAGCTGAGTCTAGCTGAGAGGTGTCTCTGCCAATGGTGGGGAGGTTGGGGCCAATGAGCTCTGAGATCCCTTCCAACCTGAGCCATTCTATGACCTCCGTATCAGCCAAAAGCAGTTTCTATCAGAGCCATTCCATGGTTGGTGTATGACCAGCCATGAGTGGCCTTTCAAACACACCACAACAGCCAAACCTCTATATAGAATAGAATAGAATCAAGGAATAGAATCAACCAGGTTGGAAAAGACCTCAGAGATCATCAAGTCCAACCTATTAGCTAATACCTAACACCTCCTGACAACTAGACCATGGCTCCAAGTGCCACATCCAATCCCTTTTTGAACACCTCCAGGGATGGTGACTCCACCACCTCCCTGGGCAGCACATCCCAATGGCCAATTACTCTTTCTGGGAAGAACTTTCTCCTCACCTTGAGCCTAAACTTCCCCTGGTGCAGCTTGAGACTGTGTCCTCTTGCTCTGGTGCTGGTTGCCTGGGAGAAGTGAGGGAGAAGTGAGGGAGAAGTGAGGGAGAAGTGAGGGAGAAGATCCACTGTTGTGTCTGATGTCCACAGGTCCTGATGAGATAAGGTATTGCTTCTGTTGCTCTGACAAGTGGAGGAATTAAGGGCTGAGACAGATTTGCCTGCAGTGCTGAACCATATCCCAAAGACACATTAATAAAGAGCAAACATTTGGAAATCCTGTTATGAAAAATAACTCTTTTTGGTTTTGGTTTGGTTTGTTTCTCTTTTCACAAGGGTGGTGGGTTGAAATTTCTCCCCCAGCATTAACTTTTGCCAGCCCAGCCCAGTTGGAAGCAAATGGAAGCTGTATTTACAGGCAAAACTACAATCTACAATGGAATGCAATGAATAGGTCCAAAATATCCAGGATTTACAATGGTTACAGGGATGTACAATTAACAAACAGCACAAGAACCCAGTCAAGGACCAGGGAAAGCTACTAGCTTCTCCTTTTTCTGCCCCCCCTCCAGGAGGAGAGGAGAGGAGAGGAGAGGAGACTCGAGGAGAGGAGAGGAGACTCGAGGAGAGGAGACTCGAGGAGAGGAGACTCGAGGAGAGGAGACTCGAGGAGAGGAGACTCGAGGAGAGGAGAGGAGAGGAGAGGAGAGGAGAGGAGAGGAGAGGAGAGGAGAGGAGAGGAGAGGAGAGGAGAGGAGAGGAGAGGAGAGGAGAGGAGAGGAGAGGAGAGGAGACTCGAGGAGAGGAGAGGAGAGGAGAGGAGAGGAGAGGAGAGGAGAGGAGAGGAGAGGAGAGGAGACTCGAGGAGAGGAGACTCGAGGAGAGGAGAGGAGAGGAGAGGAGAGGAGAGGAGAGGAGAGGAGAGGAGAGGAGAGGAGAGGAGAGGAGAGGAGAGGAGAGGAGAGGGGAGGAGACTCGAGGAGAGGAGAGGAGACTCGAGGAGACTCGAGGAGAGGAGACTCGAGGAGAGGAGACTCGAGGAGAGGAGACTCGAGGAGAGGAGAGGAGACTCGAGGAGAGGAGAGGAGAGGAGACTCGAGGAGAGGAGAGGAGAGGAGAGGAGAGGAGAGGAGAGGAGAGGAGAGGAGAGGAGAGGAGAGGAGAGGAGAGGAGAGGAGAGGAGAGGAGAGGAGAGGAGAGGAGAGGAGAGGAGAGGAGAGGAGAGGAGAGGAGAGGAGAGGAGAGGAGAGGAGAGGAGAGGAGAGGAGAGGAGAGGAGAGGAGAGGAGAGGAGAGGAGAGGAGACTCGAGGAGAGGAGAGGAGAGGAGAGGAGAGGAGAGGAGAGGAGAGGAGAGGAGAGGAGAGGAGAGGAGAGGGGAGGAGACTCGAGGAGAGGAGACTCGAGGAGACTCGAGGAGAGGAGACTCGAGGAGAGGAGACTCGAGGAGAGGAGAGGAGAGGAGAGGAGACTCGAGGAGAGGAGAGGAGAGGAGACTCGAGGAGAGGAGAGGAGACTCGAGGAGAGGAGAGGAGAGGAGAGGAGAGGAGAGGAGAGGAGAGGAGAGGAGAGGAGAGGAGAGGAGAGGAGAGGAGAGGAGAGGAGAGGAGAGGAGAGGAGAGGAGAGGAGAGGAGAGGAGAGGAGAGGAGAGGAGAGGAGAGGAGAGGGGAGGAGACTCGAGGAGAGGAGAGGAGACTCGAGGAGACTCGAGGAGAGGAGACTCGAGGAGAGGAGACTCGAGGAGAGGAGAGGAGAGGAGAGGAGACTCGAGGAGAGGAGAGGAGACTCGAGGAGAGGAGACTCGAGGAGAGGAGAGGAGAGGAGAGGAGAGGAGAGGAGAGGAGAGGAGAGGAGAGGAGAGGAGAGGAGAGGAGAGGAGAGGAGAGGAGAGGAGACTCGAGGAGAGGAGACTCGAGGAGACTCGAGGAGACTCGAGGAGAGGAGACTCGAGGAGAGGAGAGGAGAGGAGAGGAGAGGAGAGGAGAGGAGAGGAGAGGAGAGGAGAGGAGAGGAGAGGAGAGGAGAGGAGAGGAGAGGAGAGGAGACTCGAGGAGAGGAGAGGAGACTCGAGGAGAGGAGAGGAGACTCGAGGAGACTCGAGGAGACTCGAGGAGACTCGAGGAGAGGAGACTCGAGGAGAGGAGAGGAGAGGAGAGGAGAGGAGAGGAGAGGAGAGGAGAGGAGAGGAGAGGAGAGGAGAGGAGAGGAGAGGAGAGGAGAGGAGAGGAGACTCGAGGAGAGGAGAGGAGAGGAGACTCGAGGAGAGGAGAGGAGAGGAGACTCGAGGAGAGGAGAGGAGAGGAGAGGAGAGGAGAGGAGAGGAGAGGAGAGGAGAGGAGAGGAGAGGAGAGGAGAGGAGAGGAGAGGAGACTCGAGGAGAGGAGAGGAGACTCGAGGAGACTCGAGGAGAGGAGACTCGAGGAGACTCGAGGAGAGGAGACTCGAGGAGAGGAGACTCGAGGAGAGGAGAGGAGAGGAGACTCGAGGAGAGGAGAGGAGAGGAGACTCGAGGAGAGGAGAGGAGAGGAGAGGAGAGGAGAGGAGAGGAGAGGAGAGGAGAGGAGAGGAGAGGAGAGGAGAGGAGAGGAGAGGAGAGGAGAGGAGAGGAGAGGAGAGGAGAAGAGAGGAGAGGGGATTGCTTTGGTACAACCATCTTAAGTTTCTTATCTCTCCAATGGAATTGTTTAGTTATCTTTATTCTCCTTTTCACACCCAATAGTGATTTATTTACATTTTTACTACGTTCTTTCTGCTCAAGATCTGTGAAAGATTTTAAAGGCACAGCCTAAAACTACCACAACAAGGAACAAAGGAAGCCAGAAGCACGACAGATTTCATCAAGGGAGCTGTTCACAGATTAAAAGCAGGTCTGATTTTTTGGTTTGTTGTGCTAGACTTCGCCTTGCAAACCACAGAGGAGCGAGGGGAAGTGTTTTGAAGCTCCGAGTTTGTGGGGCTTGTTGTGTTTGTGTTTTGCTTGCGCGGTGCTTGTCGTCTACCCTGCTAATCCTGTTAGCTCCTACGAGAATTGTTTTGTGTCTGGGAGAGTTCTTCTGTTCAGCCTTCTGGTGTGCTCAGGAAATGCCACATGGGGATCCACTGTGATCTTCATGGCTGTCTGTTAAACCAGCAGAGCCTCCGAAGTGTAATGAGGCATGGCAGGGAGGCAGGGATTTGGAGGCGTTCAGCACCATATAGGATTTGCAGCTGACTGCGTCTTGGGTGTTTGGCAGCCAGGAAGGTTGAAAGACTGCAGACAAATGCACAGAAGAGTAAGAGCCAAGACTCAAGATCCTTCCAATACTGAAGGAAATGGGCTGCTCTATACATCACAGAATCTCTGAATCAATCAGGTTGGAAGACACCTCAGAGATCATCAAGTCCAACCTATTAGCTAATACCTAACACCTCCTGACAACTAAACCATGGCTCCAAGGGCCACATCCAAGCCTTTCTTGAACACCCCTGGGGATGGTGACTCCACCACCTCCCTGGGCAGCACATTCCAATGGCCAGTCTCTCTTGCTGGGAAGAACTTCTTCTCACATCCAGCCTAAACCTCCCCTGGCACAGCTTGATTCTGTGTCCTCTTGTTCTGGTGCTGGTTGCCTGGGAGAAGAGACCAACCCCCACCTGGCTACAACCTCCCTTCAGGGAGTTGTAGAGAGCAAGAAGGTCTCCCCTGAGCCTCCTCTTCTCCAGGCTAAGCAACCCCAGCTCCCTCAGCCTCTCTTCATAGGGCTGTGCTCCAGACCTCTCCCCAGCTTTGTTGCCCTTCTCTGGACACCTTCCAGCAGCTCAACATCTTTCCTAAACTGAGGGGCCCAGAACTGGACACAGGACTCAAGGTGTGGCCTAACCAGTGCTGAGTACAGGGCACAATGACTTCCCTGCTCCTGCTGGCCACCCTATTCCTAATCCAGGCCAGCATGCCATTGGCCTTCTTGGCCACCTGGGCACACTGCTGGCTCATGTTCAGCCTTCTATCAACCGGTATCCCCAGGTCCCACTCTGCCTAACTGCTCTCCAGCCACTCTGTCCCCAGCCTGTAGCACTGCATGGGGTTGGTGTGGCCAAAGTGCAGAACCCCATGCTGCCTGCAGCATCTTTGTAGCTCTGTGCTGGACTCTCTCAAGCAGTTCTCTGAGGTCCTTCCTGAGCTGAGGGGCCCAGAACTGGACACAGTATTCGAGATGCAGCCTCACCAGGGCAGGGTACAGGGGCAGGAGAACCTCTCTGCACCATAGCCCTTCTAATCCACCCCAAGATGCCATTTGCCTTCTTGGCCACAAGGGCACATTGCCAGCTCATGGGCATCTTTCTGTCCACCAGGACTCCCAGGTCCCTTTTCCCTGTGCTGCTCTCCAGCAGGTCAGTCCCCAACCCACACTTATCCATGGGGTTGTTCTTTCCCAGATGCAAGATTCTACCCTTGTCCTTGTTGGATTTCATTCTATTTCTCCCTGCCCAACTCTCCAACCCTTCCAGGTCTCACTTGAATCCTTTCAATTCTTTACTGAGTCTCTCCACTGAATTTTCATAATGTGAGAAATACACATTGGTAACAGAAACATCTCTTAGGTAGCTGAGCCTGTGAAGAAAAGTTTCTCTGGCTTGCTAGTGAGATGAAAAGTCAGGCTATTTGTCTTCCCTTTTGTTAGCTTTTATCTTGGGTCTCTTCTGATCTTGTCAGAGCTTAAAGGAATTATCTTAGATGCCTACACTTGGAACACCATTCCTACAGATCCTGGTTCCAGCAGCTCATTTCCCAGGTGTCTTGGGCAAAGGAAAGAAAAGAATCCCTCAGCTTTTGACCCCACAAACCTGAAGTTCTGCTGCTCCCCATGGCCTGGAGCACCTCGGTTGTAGCTCCGTCAACTTGTTCACGTCCTAGCTACAATCAAGCAAGAAGTCAGAGAAACTTCTCTGTGGGGTTTCAACTATGGTAATGTAAAAGCAAACCTACATATGGTGAGTCAATCAAACTCTGCTTGAAGAGAAGTGATAGCAACTTGGGTTTTTTTTTTCTTTATGGAACACATATGGGAGGAGAATGAGTTGCTGTCCCCCCACTTACACAATCGCATCAATATGTATTTGGTTTTCTCCTTCACATGAAGGATAGATTAAGATTGATTGAAGACATATCTGACACAGTGCTGTGATGCTCTTTCTTGTTCCCACATTCTGGCCTGTGAAGTTTGAGTTCTTTCTGCATCACAATGAGTGCAACAGATGAGTGTGGAGACTCTTCCTTGTGCCCACAGGTTTGGACTCCCACCTGTGTCTTTTTGATCCCTATAAGGGGCTGTAACCAGCTGCTTTTCTGCTCCAGTGTGTTGAGGGAGGGCTCTGTGTGTAAAGAATCAGAAGAGTTCTTTACATCTACTTATTGCAAAAGCATTTGCAGGCACTGACATTTAAGGCTTTGGATCTTTGGTGAAGATCCTGCCATGTCCTTAGTGAAGACTCCAGCTTCAGAAGAATTTCACAGGATCACAGAATGGTCTGGGTTGGAAGAGAACCTCCAAAGGTCATCCAGTCCAAACCCCTCTGCAGTCAGCAGGGGCATCCTCAACTAGATCAAGTTGCCCAGAGCCCTGTTGAGCCTCACCTTGAATATCTCCAGGCATGGGGCCTCAACTACCTCCCCGGGCAACCTGTTCAGTGTTCCACCACCCTCATGGTGCAGAACTTTGCATATAGTTCTCCCCAGTTTGTTCCTGCTGCAGGAGGTGTGCTGACCTTCAGGTGTCTCTTCAGACCAGAGGTGGTTTGGCATGCAGCTCTGAGGTGCTCTGAGGTTTTGTCAATAGTTTGGTTTATGCTTCTTGAAGTACTTTCATTTTTTTTCTTCTCCTTCTTTCTTGTGTTTGCTACCATTCACCAGCCACCACAAATAACAACAGCCAAGCATCACAGTCTCACAGTATATTAGTGGTTGGAAGGGACCTCCAGAGATCATCCAGTCCAACCCCACTGCCAAAGCAGCATCACCCAGGGTAGTCTGCACAAGAATGTCTTGAAAGTCTCCAGAGACTCCACACCCTCTCTGGGCAGCCTGCTCCAGGGCTCTGGCACCCTCACTGTAAAGAAGTTTCTCCTCATGTTGAGCTGAAACCTTCTATGATCAAGCTTGTACCTGTTATTCCTTGTCTTATTGCTGTGCACCACCAAAAAGAGCTTGGCCCCCTCCACTTGCCCCCCAGCCCTCAGCTATTGATAGACATTGATCAGATCCCTCTCAGCCTTCTCTTCTCCAGACTCAACAGCCCCAGGGCTCTCAGTCTCTCCTCACAGGGGAGATGCTCAAGTCCTCTAAGCATCCTCCTGGCTCTCCCTTGGACTCTCTCCAGCAGGTCTCTGTCTCTCTTGACCTGGGGAGCCCAGAACTGGGCACAGGATTGCAGCTGTGGTCTCAGCAGGGCAGAGCAGAGGGGGAGCAGAACCTCCCCAGCCCTGCTGGCCACACTTTTCTTGCTGCCACCCAGGATCCCATTGGCTCTCTTGGCCCCCAGGGCACATTGCTGTCCCATGCAGAACTTGCTGTCCTCTAGGACTCCAAGGTCTTTCTCCATGGAGCTGCCTTCCAGCAGGGCAGCTTCTAACCTGTCCTGGTGCCTTAAAGCAAAACATAAAATGCAATCTCCCCAGATCAAGCACAGTGAAAGTCCCTCAGTGGCACAGCTGACATTTTGTGCAGCAGGGAGGTAAAGCATGGTGCTGTTGCTGTTTCATTTGAGCTGTATTGTTTGATGAGTTCAGGTGTTTGTCTTGTGCTGGCTTAGGAACCGGCTACAGGGCTGAGCCCAGAGAGTGGTGGCAGCCAGGCACCAGTGGTGTCCCCCAGGGATCAGTGCTGGGCCCCATCCTGTTCAATATCTTTGCTGATGATCTGGATGAGGGCATTGAGTCCATCATTCATAAATTTGCAGATGACAGCAAGCTGGGGGCAGGAGTTGATCTGTTAGAGGGTAGGAGAGCTCTGCAGAGGGACCTTGCCAGGCTGGGCAGATGGGCAGAGTCCAAGGGCAGGAGACTGAACACATCCAAGTGCCAGGTTCTGCACATTGGCCACAGCAACCCCAGGCAGTGCTACAGGCTGGGGACAGAGTGGCTGGAGAGCAGTCAGGCAGAAAGGGACCTGGGGGTACTGGTTGATGGTAGGCTGAACATGAGCCAGCAGTGTGCCCAGGTGGCCAAGAAGGTCAATGGCATCCTGGCCTGGATCAGGAACAGTGTGGCCAGCAGGAGCAGGGAAGTCATTCTGCCCTGGGCTCAGCACTGGTTAGGACACACCTGGAGTCCTGTGTCCAGTTCTGGGCTCCTCAGTTTGAGAAAGATGTTGAGCTGCTGGAAGGTGTCCAGAGAAGGGCAACAAAGCTGGGGAGGGGTCTGGAGCACAGCCCTGTGAGGAGAGGCTGAGGGAGCTGGGGTTGCTTAGCCTGGAGAAGAGGAGGCTCAGAGGAGACCTTCTTGCTCTCTACAACTACCTGAAGGGAGGTTGTAGCCAGGTGGAGGTTGGTCTCTTCTCCCAGGCAACCTGTGACAGAACAAGAGGACACAGTCTCAAGCTGCACCAGGGGAGGTTTAGGCTGGACGTTAGGAAGAAATTCTTCCCAGCAAGAGAGATTGGCCATTGGGATGTGCTGCCCAGGGAGGTGGTGGAGTCACCATCACTGGAGGTGTTTAAGAGGAGCCTGGATGAGGCACTTGGTGCCATGGTTTAGTTGATTAGATGGTGTTGCTTGATAGGTTGGACTGGATGATCTCTGAGGTCTCTTCCAACTTGGTTATTTCTATTCTATTCTTAACCCCCACCTTATAAACCCCAAGTGGTCATAGGAGTGAAATATGGAGAGGGGTTGATAAAGTGCATTACAAGAGAGCTGCATTTCCCCTCCTGCCTTGGGGTTCAGGTCAGTCACACTTCAGCCCATGGAGATACATCTTGTTGAGCTTTCATGTGTTCAGAAATCTGGAAGAAGGGTTGGGCTGTGCCTTGCACACAGCATTAGCACTTCCTGAGAATCGTTCAGTGCCTCTGTGATCTGATGAGATTTGTGTTTGGAGCTGCTTCAGTGACTCAAGACACAGCTTTTAAAGCATGAACAAAACAAGGTTACAATATGCTGCACATCAGCCAGTGAACGTGGCTGGAACAAATCTGCTGCATCTCTGGTTTTTTATCTTTCTCCTGACAGAACCCAAATTGTCCTTTCTGCTCCCTCTTCACTAAATGAGCAATGGCACACAGAGCTAAGTTTGTCAGCTCCAAGATACATCTGACTTCAGGGGAAAAAAAACAACCTAAACTTACTTCCTTCAGAAACTCCTGGCACAAGGCTTGGATCAGTGGACTCTGTGCAGCATCCAGCCTGGCTGGATGGCTGGGACCAAAGAGTGGTGGGGAATGGAGTTAAACCAGGCTGGTGTCCAGCCACTAGTGGGGCCCCCCAGGGTTCAGTACAGGGGGCTGTCCTCTTTAGCATCTTTATCAATGGTCTGGATGAGGACATTGTGTGCACCCTCACTCAGTGAGTAGATGACACCAAGCTGGGTGGCTGTGTCCATTGGCTAGAGGGTCAATGGCCAATGGGCCAAGGCTAATTGTATGAAGTCCAACAAGGCCAAATGCCAGGTCCTCCACCTGGCTAACAACCCCATGGGAAGCTACAGACCTGGGGATGTGTGGTTGGAAAGCTTCAACTTGGAGAGATACCTGAGGGTATCCGATCAACAGTTGACTGACCATGAGCCAGCAGTGCCCAAGTGGCCAAGGTAGCCAATGCCATCCTGGCCTGGATCAGGAATAGAGTAGCCAGCAGGAGCAGGGAGGTGACCATTCCCCTGTGCCCTTCATGAGTGAGGCCACAGCTCAAGTATTGTGTTTGGTTCTGGGTCACTCACTACAGAAAGGACAGTGAGGTGCTGGAGCCTGTCCAGAGAAGGGCAATGAGGTTGGAGAAGGCCTGGAGCACCTGGGCTACAGGAGGGGCTGAGGGAGCTGGGGGTGTTCAGGCTGGAGAAGAGGAGCCTGAGGGAGACCTCATTGCTCTCCACAGCTCCCTGAAGGGAGGTTGGAGTGAGGCGGGGACAGCCTCTGCTCCTTGGTGACAAGGGACAGGAGCAGAGGAAGTGGCTCTAAGCTGCAGCAGGGGAGGTTCAGGCTGGGTGCTAGGAAATATTTCCTCACTGAAAGGGTTCTCAGATGTTGGAATATTCTGCCCAGGGCAGTGGAGTCACCATCCCCAGGGGGTGTTCAAGCAGTGTGTGGAGCTGGCACTTAGGGACATGGTTTAGTGTTGACTCTTCAGTGCTGGGTTGAAGGTTGGACTGGATGAGCTTGGAGGTCTTTTCCAAGCAGATATATTCTGTGCTTCTGTGACACACCTTCACCATTGTGGTGGGTTGGGATTTCCCACTACATTAAATAAGCACAACCAGCTCAGTTGGAAAGCAAATGGAAGCTGTATTTACAAAGCAAAACAGCAGTCTACAATGGAATGCAATGGATGTGTACAAAATATACAGGATTACAATATTATACAGGTATTTACAATCAGAAAACAGCATGAAACTCCCTCCTGGTCCAAAGTGACCAGGGAAGCTGCTCCACTGCCACCAAAACACCTCCTTTCCCCCTATAATGAGAAGAAAAGCAGAAAGCCACTCAAAGGAATGTTAGTTCTTAACTGCAAGGTCAGCTAGCAGAAATTAAACCCTCCCCAGCCCAGCAGAAGAGCCAAGCAGCCAGAAAAGGAGGAGGAACGAAACTGAAAGCAAAACTGTGTGAGACTTATGGTACATCTGCATCCATCCCACCCCACAGTGATGGTGGAGTCACCATCCCTGGAGGTGCTTAGGAAGAGGTTAGATGGGGTGCACAGTGCCATGGTTTAGCTGATTAGATGGTGTTGGATGAGAGGTTGGACTGGATGATCTCAAAAGGTCTCTTCCAACCTGGTTAATTCTCTTCTAGCCAATGAAATTAATTCAGAATCATCTTTTATTTTCCTTTTTACACCCAATTGTGAATTGTTTATATTTTTCTACTCAAAATCTGCAGCTAACTTTTAAAGGCATAGCCTGAGACTGCCACAACCATGCTCATCTGCTTGCACAGCACTTTTCTGCCACTCAGAGACACCTAAACCTTGCCAGCATCCTTGTGTTCTCCACCTCCTGGGATTTTTGGCAGAGGCAAAAAAAAATACACAAAGACAACAAATGTATCATCAGTTCCATTTTCTTTCTCCAAGAAGAGCCTTTCATCTTGCATCACCCAAGCTTTCACTATTGTAAATCAGCAGATACATCAATGATTTATATATGATTTTTTTAAGCCACTGAAGGAGTGTTGATTTACAGCACAGGACAAGACCTGACTTCAAATCTTGAGCAGACAAACTGCATCCAGGGCTTCTGACCAAAGTCCTGTGGGTGAATGGAATTTTCCCAAGCCAGAACAATGCAGGAAGATGAAACAAACTAGACAAAGCAACACTCATTTCAAAATACCTTCGTTTGGAGCACATTGGCAAGGGGAATGCATCTGGCTAAATACACGGAGCCTCACAAGCTGCCTCTCAATCTGGACCCGTGGAGCTGAGAGATAGCCCTGTGGTGAGGAGGGGAGAGACAGTGAGGAGTCAGAAGAAAACTGCAGATGATTGGAGCACACTCCAAAACTGCCTCCAGAACCTAGGTCAGTGTGGTGAACACCTTGGGCTGCTGCTGATTCAATGCTGTAGAGCCAGATGCTAGCCCCAACATTTCACAAGGGCTTGTAGTGGTAGGACGAGGGGCAAGGGCTTTAAGCTGGAAGAGGGCAGATGTAGACTGGGGATCAGGAAGAAATTATTTACAGTGAGGGTGGTGAGACACTGGAACAGGTTTTCCAGGGAGGTTGTGGATGTCCCCTCCCTGGAGGTGTTTGAGGCCAGGCCTTGAGCAACCTGGGCTGGTGGGAGGTGTCCTTGCCCATGGCTGGGGGCTGGAACTAGATGACCTTTAAGGTCCCTTCCAACTGAAAACATTCTGGAAGTCTATCAAAATAGTTCTAGTTTGGTTCTTCCATCACTGCACTGTCAAGGCTTGGATCCAAACTTGGGAATTCATTCTTCTAATGGACCCTTCCCATTTGTTTTCTCCTCCTCCTGCCTCACCAAAGAACTCAGGAAAACACTTTTTGATATCTTTGAAGGAAACAAGAGGCCATGAAATCAGAAAACACTTTGCTGTTTAGCTGCTGGTATTTATAAAGCCAGGAAGCCATCACTTATGGGCTTGCCACACAAGGGCTAAAGAGCCAGAGGGAGTTGTGTTCTGCCATTGTGAAGTGGAGCAAAGCATTGTGAGCGGAGCAGTGGGAAGCTGACAGACACTTAGCTTTCTTCTTTATCTCTAGTTAGCATTAGCTTTGAGTAAGTTACCTATCTCTGGCCAAGAAGCAAAAACCAGTGCTGCAGAGCACTGGTGGACAGGATTGGTTCAAACCAAGCACAGTGTGGGAAACAGGAGTCAAAGACAAACCTATGACATTACCTCACATTCCCAGGCCACATCTACTTGTCACACCAGGAAATGTCGCTGAGTTTCCAGGGGCTGAGGGCTGCTGGAGCACAGACAGCTCTTAACCTTCTCCAGTTGTCTTCAGCAGCTCACAGAAAGGTTGGGGTGAACTGAAAGCACAGGAGACCTTGAGCATCCAACGTTGTGACAGTTCAGTGTGAGCTCATCAGCACAGCACAATAATTGGACTAGTGGTAAAAGAGCTGTTAAGATAATTTAGCCAACTGTGAGACCTGAGAGTTTAGGACCTTCAGGGCAAAAGTAGTTGCTGCTGCATGCTCCATTTGGCAGCCTCTCCTACTATGTGTTTGGTTTAAGTGTTTGTTTCAGAAACTGGGCTGTAAGCTACAAGCCTGTGATTATCAAGACTGGTGTTGGGAGTTTTAGGAGCATAGCCTATGATGGATATATCCCATTAGCATTTGTGTTTCACTCATGACAGTTATCCATGAAATTTTTCCATGTAGTAGGCTTGAAACATGTTGTAACTTACTGGCTGGTCACAATATACATGGACAAAACTTTGTGATTCATAGAGTGGTTGGAAGGGACCTCTGAAGGTCATCTAGTCCAAGCCCCTCTGCAGTCTGCAGGGGCATCCTTCATTAAATCAGGTTGCCCAGAGCCCTGGTGAGATTCACTTTGGATAACTCCAGGGATGAGACCTCCACCAGCTCCCTGGGCAACCTGTTCCAGTGTTCCACCACCTTCATGGTAAAGAACTTGTTCCTAATATCCAATCTAAATGTGCTCTGCTCTCATTTCAAACCATTGTCCCCTGTCCTGTCCCTGCAGGCCTTTGCAAACAGTCCCTCTGCAGCCTTCTTGCAGCCCCTTCAGGCACTGGCAGGCAGCCTCAAACAGTCACACAGAGCTGTTCTCTATTTAATTTATAATTGGATGAGATGAGACTTACTACAGCAGAAAGAACCCCAAACAACCCAAAAGGATTGAGGTAAGACACTGGGAAAAAAAATCTTCCTAACTACAGATGGGCAGTAGGAAGGACTCCCATAACCTTTGTAAGCATCTCCAACACTGGAGTTTGCTAAGAATAGATTCGACAGACAGCTGATCTGGACAGACAGCCTTACCTCAGAGGAAGGAAGAAAACTGTCTTGAGACCCAGCTGTGCCTACATTTGTTTTTTTTTTCTTTAATCATCATTTGTAGCCAGACTTTTTCTTCTTTTTTTTTTCTTTTCCTTTTTTTTTTTTTTGCTGAATATATTTCATCATTTGTATGCAATGTGGTGCCAAACACATTCAAATGAGGCTGCTTCAAGTGTGTATGGAAACAAACTGATTAAACTAATTTTTATGTTTTTCCACTCATTATGAAGCTATCATGCTGAGACAGAATACAAAATAGAGTGTGGTGTGAATGCTCATTATGGAAAAGCAAAGGGGGGAAAAAAAAAAAGAAGAAAAAAAAATATCATAGAATCCTAGAATTGTCAGGGTTGGAAGGGACCTCAAGGATCAGCCAGTTCCAAGCCCCCTGCCATGGGCAGGGACACCTCACACTGCAGCAGGTTGCTCACAGCCACATCCAGCCTGGCTGCAAACACCTCCAGAGATGAGGCTTTTACCACCTCCCTGGGCAACCTGTGCCAGGCTCTCACCACCCTCATGGGGAACAACTTCTTCCTGACAACCAATCTGAATCTCCCCATTTCTATTTTGCTTCCATTCCCCCCAGTCCTATCACTCCCTGACAACTGAAAAAGTCCCTCCCCAGCTTTCTTGGAGCTCCCTTCAGATACTGGAAGGCCACAATTAGGTCTCCTGGGAGCCTTCTCTTCTCCAGACTGAACAGCCCCAACTCCCTCAGTCTGTCCTCATAGCAGAGCAGCTCCAGCCCTCTGCTCATCCTCGTGGCCCTTCTCTGGACACCTTCCAGCACCTCCAGATCCTTTTTGTAATAGAGGCTCCAGAACTGGACACAGAGCCCCAGGTGAGGTCTCAGCAGAGTGGAGCAGAGGGGGAGAATCACCTCCCTCAATCTGCTGACCATACTTCTCTTGATGCAGCCCAGAAAGCAAATCACATCCTGGGCTGCAAGTGCACACTGGTGGCTTGTGTTGAGCTTCTCATCCAGCAGCACCCCCAGGTCCTTTTCTTCAGGGCTGCTCTCAAGCCATTCTCAGCCTACATTTTTGCCTATATCTGTGGTATCACTGGTAGAGGCAACAGCAGAAATATATTTAACACAATATAGGGCAAACCCCCTCCAAAACTCTCTAATAATGAGAATAACCTCAGCCAAGGATAGTTCTTTGAGAATTAATAAGCTGCTGGGGTTTATGGTCACTGCCTTCACCTTAGGCCCTCAATTAATCCCTGGACCTTGGCCGTTACTACCTAATTGACTTAGTTTCATTTCATTTCAACATTTCAAAGTGATCTTCCTAAAATCACACTGACAGAGTAACATGGTCTCTGCAGATGTGCACTGACATGGTTTCAGTGTTGTTACTTTGGCTCCACACACTTGCATTGACGTTTCATTTTGTAGAAGCTTCATCCCTGGAGGTTTGTGCAGCCAGGCTGGATGTGGCTGTGAGCAACCTGCTGCAGTCTGAGGTGTCCCTGGCCATGGCAGGGGGGGTGGAACTGGATGATCCTTGAGGTCCCTTCCAACCCTGACAATTCTGTGATTCTATGACATCTCAGTGCCACATCCATGCATCTGTGCAGATGCCATGGAATTGTTCAGAGGAGGTGAAAGCCTGTCCAGGAGCAAGGGCAGACCAACAAGTTAACACAGGGACACACTAAAAGCTACTAAGAAGGATTTTTGTTAGCATTGTGAATATGATTTGTATGTTTCTAAAGGTTGGGCTGGGGGAAAGGCAGATAAAATGTCACTTGGTTTTCTTGAAAAAACCCCAACCAAAAAAAATATTTTAATATAGAATCACAGAATTGCTAAGGTTGGAAGGGACCTCAAGGATCAGCCAGTTCCAACCTCTCTGCCATGGACAGGGACATCTCACACTACAGCAGGTTGCTCACAGCCACATCCAGCCTGGCTGCAAAAACCTCCAGGGAGGTGGTGGAAGCCTCATCCCTAGGCAGCCTGTGCCAGTCTCCCACCACCCTCATGGGGAACAACTTCTTCCTCACATCCAATCTGAATCTCCCCACTTCTAGTTTTGTTCCATTCCCCCCAGTCCCATCACTCCCTGACACCCTCAGAAGTCCCTCCCCAGCCTTCTTGTAGACCCCTTCAGATACTGGAAGGCCACATTTAGGTCTCCTGGGAGCCTTCTCTTCTCCAGACTGAACAGCCCCAACTCCCTCAGTCTGTGCTCACAGCAGAGCAGCTCCAGCCCTCTACTCATCCTCGTGGCCCTAATAGCAAACCCAATTACCTCTGGTAATGATTAAAAGCTATTTTTTTTTTGCTATATTTTTTAATAGCAAAAAGGAATTATCTCTGCTATTTATTAATGGGAAAAAAATATTATCTGTGCATATTGTATCTATTTTGCTGTAAATGCCCATGCATGGATGTGAACAAAAGTATGGGAAGAGAAGAGTTGTATTCCCTTGACCCAGTCTATGTCACCATAGTTTTGCTCCATTCCCCTTGTCCTATCATTACCTGACACACTAAAAATTTAGATCAGCTTAAAAAACCAAGCCCTGAAAAAAAGGAAAAACCAAACACCAGGTAATATATTTAAAAAGTCATCTTTTGGTGTTTTGGTTTTGGTTTTATATTACTCTTGCTTACTTAATTTTAGGCTGCGAGTCTCATGTCCTGGTACCACAGAACCAAAGCACAGTATCACAGTATAACCAAGGTTGGAAGAGACCCCAAGGATCATCAAGTCCAACCTGTCCCAACAGACCTCACAACTAGACCATGGCACCAAGTGCCACGTCCAATCTCCCCTTGAACACCTCCAGGGACGGTGACTCCACCACCTCCCTGGGCAGCACATTCCAATGACAAATGACTTGCTCAGTGAAGAACTTTTTCCTCACCTCGAGTCTAAACCTCCCTTGGAACAGCTTGTGACTGTGTCCCCTTGTTCTGGTGCTCCTTACCTGGGAGAAGAGACCAACCCCTTCCTGTCTACAACCACCTTTCAGGTAGTTGTAGAGGGCAATGAGGTCACCCCTGATCCTTCTCTTCTCCAGGCATGTAGCTGACAGCTCTCAGAGGTGACACTAAATCAAGAGCTCCTGATAAAAAACAGGGCATGAAAATAAAGTCTCTTTAGAATGTGGAAAAGTTTTGGTTTGTTTGGGTTTTCCTTTTTTTTTTGCAAAGTCTTTTGAAGCTCTTTTGATCCAGCTTTGAAATAATTTTGGTAGATTAGCATTGTACCCAGCCCATAATTTATAGTAGCTGACCTAAGCTGCTCTTTGTATAACAGCCATACATGAAACAATAGCAGGAAAGTGAAAAACACAAGGGCAACTAAAACTGCTCTGTTGATTATTTAGCTCATAATTACATCTTCCTTATTTAATCTTGGGAATCCTGTCGGGTTCTCAATAATGCAGGCTCAAATAATATTTACTATACACAGGAGAGTTAGTTTTGAGTAAGGCATTTAGACTCTCCAAACTTTGTGTAACTTGTGACCTTTCCCTAACCTGAGCGAGGTTCTATTTTATACAGATCCCACTAGATAGACACAGTCCCTCTATAAATGGTGAGGCTGCTGCCAAGAGCCCATTGTTAGCCAGGACGTTTTTCACCAGGCACACTTGAGGTTCCTATCACACCACTCTAAAGAGCAAGCCCTTGAGGATTCTTCTTTTGTCAATGGAATAAAACAGTTACTCCTGAATGACCTGCAAGTCCACACCAAGTGCCCTTTGTGACTCAGGATAACCATAGGAGGGAATTATTTTGCTATACTTTTTTGTAGGCAGCCTCCTGTTTTATGCCATAATACTGAATTAATCCTTGAGCAGCGCGTGACTTAATGTATTTATGTAACCTCAGCCCCAAAATAACCAATGCATGTTTCTGACAACTGTTGTTCTAGCTCAGCAACTGTCCCTTTCTTAAAGGCATAGCCTAAAAAGGTCACACCATCTAACTGCAGAAGACCACAGAAAGCACAACAGGTTAGGTGTTGGAAGGGACTTCCAAAGATCATAAGTCCAATGGCCCTGCCAAGGAGGATCACCTGGGGCAGGCTACACAGGAATACAGCCATGTGAGTTTTGAGAGTCTCCAGAGAAGGAGACTCCACCACCTCTCTGGACAGCCTGTTCCAGTGTTCTGTCACCCTCACCATACAGAATTGTCTCTTTTGTTGAGGTGGAACCTCCTGTGTTCCAGCTTGTACCTGCTGTTCCTTGTCCTATCACTGGGCACCACCACAAAGAACCTGGCACCTTCATCCTGCCCCCCATCAATCAGGTATTTATAGACCTTCATCAGATCCCCTCTCAGCTTTCTCCAGTCTAAGCAGCCCCAGGGCTCTCAGTCTGTCTTCATATGAGAGATCAAGTCCCTTCCATCATCCTCATAGCTCTCCCTTGGACTCTCTCCAGCAGATCCCTGTCTCTCTTGAATTGAGGAGCCTAAAACTGGATGCAGCATTGCAGGTGTGGTAGTGAAACTACTTCAGCTGAAGCAAAAGGAAGACTTGAATTCAGTTCTGTATACTTACTGTTGACCTTTCAGGAGCTGTAATCAACTTGGGTAAATGAGAACAAGCTGTTCTCATAGCACAAGCTATTGCCAGGAAACCTGTGATTTGAAAACAGTGAGCTAGCCACCTTTGCCCTTCTGAGCCAAGCTGATGTAGGCACAGGGGGTAAAGCTATGCCTTTGGCTTCAACAGAGGCTCTTGCAGAAGTGCTGCTCATGCTAGCCTTCAACTTGCAGAAAATTCTAACAGCTAAATTCCCAGTATTGCCCTATTTGGTAGCAGCACAGAGGCACTCTTAAGGTAGTCCTTTGTACAATTTTACTCTTCACAGAACCATAGAATGGCTCTGGTTGGAAGAGACCTTCGAGATCACCTACTCCAACTTCCCAACGCGGGCACTGGCACCTCTCAACTAGACTCAGCTGTTCAAGGCCTCATCCAGCCTGAGGAGGATTCAAAAGGAAAGACTCATGAAGATTGTCTTCTACAGGGGTTTAGACAGTGGAAAAATCAAAAAGCTAATACCAGGAAAGAAACTTCTTGAATGTGCTTCCACCACCTCCCTGGGCAACCTCTTCCAGTCTCTCACCACCCTCATGGGAAAGAACTTCTTCTAACATCCAATCTGAATCTACCCATTTCTAGTTTTCCTCCATTCCTCCCAGTCCTATCACTCCCTGACACCTGAAAAAGTCCCTCCCCAGCTTTCTTGTAACCCCCTTCAGATACTGGAAGGCCACAACAAGGTCTCTTCAGAGCCTTTTCTTCTCCAGACTGAACAGCCCCAACTCCCTCAGTCTGTCCTCATAGCAGAGCAGCTCCAGCCCTCTGCTCATCCTCTTGGTCCTTCTCTGGACACCTTCCAGCACCTCCAGATCCTTCCTGTAATAGAGGCTCCAGAACTGGATGCAGTATTCCAGGTGTGGTCTCACCAAAGTGGATCACAGGGGGAGAATCCCCTCCCTGGCCCTGCTGGCTGTGCTTCTCTTGATGCAGCCCAGGCTCTGCTTGGCTCTCTGGGCTGCAAGTGCTCACTGCTGGCTCCTGTTGAGCTTCTCCTCCCCCAGCACCCCCAGGTCCTTTTCCTCAGGGCTGCTCTCAAGCCAGTCCCTGCCCAGGTGCCTGGGATTGCCCTGACCCAGCTGCAGGACCTTGCCCTTGGTCTTGTTGAACCTCATCAGTACAATTAATATAATAAAATAGTAACAAGGTAAGTACAGTAAGGCATTTGGACCTCTTCCTTCAGCTTCAGATCAGAAGTTTTGTTGTGCTCTGAGCCAGCTTTAGGGATAGATTGTTGAAGTCATACTAATATTGTGTCCCCAGAACACAGGAATGGCCAAAACCCCAAAGTGTTCTCTTTTATACTGGAATGTGACCCACCACTGTGCTGCTCCCCCTGCACAAAGGAGGCTTAATTCCCTGTTCACCACAGTGACAGCAATTCTCTGAGGCTGAGAACAGGCCTTATTACAGTACTTGTAAGAGCAGATGCTTGCAAAGTCTATATATGCCAGTGAGAACATAATTCAGTTTTATGCACACTTCTGTTTTCTGCCTTGGCATAATTCATTAGCACACTCTACAGAGGACTCCATAAAACTGGATTTGGCTTTCATGGGAAGCTTCTAATGACTCCAGGGCTGTTAAAGACAACAAACCCAACAAACAGCCCCACTCCTCTTTAATAAAGAAGTGGATGTTTACATCTGATAAACTGAGGAAAAGGACACATGAGGCTTTGGGTGGTTTGTTGGGGTTTATTTTTTGTGCAGTAGACAAGATACAAGAAGAAAGCAATCAATTACTGTATTTTTTTATAGTGGTCTGCTTTCAGCATTTAAGAGAGTGACAAAACAGGAGCAGGGAAGGCAGTCTGCCCCTGTGGCCAGCACTGGGGAGGACACACCTTGAGTCCTGGGTCCAGTTCTGGGCTCCTCGATTCAAGAAAGATGTTGAGATGCTGGAAGGTGTCCAGAGAAGGGCAACAAAGCTGGGGAGGGGTCTGGAGCACAGCCCTGGGAGGAGAGGCTGAGGGAGCTGGGGTTGCTTAGCCTGGAGAAGAGAAGGCTCAGAAGAGACCTTACTGCTCTCTACAACTGCCTGAAGGGAGGTTGTAGCCAGGTGGGGGTTGGTCTTTTTTCCCAATTTGTGACAGAACAAGAGGACACAGTCTCAAGTTGTGCCAGGGGAGGTTTAGGCTGTCTGCGAGGAAGAAATTGTTCATGGAATGAGAGATTGGCCATTGGAATGTGCTGCCCAGGGAGGTGGTGGAGTCACCATCACTGGAGGTGTTTAAGAAGAGCCTGAACAAGGCACTTGGTGCCATGGTTTAGTTGATTAGATGGTCTTGGGAGATAGGTTGGACTGGGTGATCTCAAAGGTATTTTCCAACCTGGTTAAGTTTATTCTATTCCAAAAATCTTCCTTAAGAGAAGCAGGAAGCCTACCAAAATTTTTACTTCAGTTAAACTCAAGAGGTTGACATTTCAGTAGAGTAATTTTTTCTTGTTGTTCAGACATTGGTAGGTTAGATTTTAACTAGTAAATGCAGGGGGAAGAGAGTTCTTAGGGAGCTCTCACAACCTGGAAACTGTATGGCAAATCATTCAACACATTCTGAAGTTCAAGGCCTGCAGAAACATTCCCAGTGTTTAAATACATGAGTTACTATTGGAGAGATCATCAACAATATCCCTAACTGACCGGGGGGCCACCAGGCCCCCCGGCCTTTGTAGTCACCACCACCATCACCCAGTGCGCACCACAGGCACTCACCAGTGATGAGAGGAGGATCCTCAGCCCCAAAGGGCTCAGCTTGGGGCTGCTGCCTCTCCTGGGGGGGATTAAATAGGGCAGTGGGTGGGGAGGGCAGAGTGGCCACACCTGGGGTGGGAGGAGACTCCACCAGAGCCCAGGTGCTCTGGGATTTTTACATTGGCTATATTAGGACAAAAATTTTCCCAGCAAGAGTGGTCAGGGATTGGAAAGTGCTGTTGAGTCACCCGCCCTGGATGTGTTTAAAGGTGGTTTGGATGTGGTGCTTGGGAATATGGTTTAGTGGTGAACTTAGTAGAGTAGGGTTCTGGGTTGGACTTGGTGACCCTGAGGGTCATTTCCAACCTGAATGGTTCTGTGGTTCTGTGTGATTGAGTATTTCTGAGAAGGGCAATGAGGCTGGGGATAGATCTGGAGCACAGAGAAGAGGCTGAGTGAGGTGAGAGGCTGGGAGTGTTTAGCCTGGAGAAGAGGAGGCTCAGGGGAGACTTCATTGCTCTCTACAACTATCTGAAAGGAGGTTGTAGCCAGGTGGGGGTTGGTCTCTTCTCCCAGGCAACCAGCACCAGAACATGAGGACACAGTCTCAAGCTGCACCAGGGGAGGTTTAGGCTGGAGATGAGGAGAAAGTTCTTCCCAGAAAGAGAGACTGGCCATTGGAATGTGCTGCCCAGGGAGGTGGTGGAGTCCCCATCCCAGGAGGTGTTCAAAAAAGGCTTGGATGTGGCACTTGGAGCCATGGTTTAGTTGTCAGGAGGTGTTAGGTAACAGGTTGGATTTAATGATCTCTGAGGTCTTGTCCAGCTTTGTTGGTTCTCTGCTTCTATGATTTGTGTGTGGTGGCAGAGCTTGTTTGCTAGCATGTAACGAAATTAGTACAATATGTACACTTTTTGTGCCTTATTTCATCCTCATTCTAACACAAAGATCCTTCCAGATAAGGTCAAGGCTGTGATTAAAGACAGCTGCACTGCTCTCTAACTTGTTATGCCCCAGCATTAGGTAAAAGGAATAAATAAACAAATAGAAGCCTAACCTGATTTATCTGCGTGTCCCCAGATAAATTTGTTTAATGTAAAAACAAATACAGCAAAGCTTTGATGGAAGCTGGAGTGGAATTTTCAACATCTGGGCAGATAAATTTAATTTATTCAAACCAAAAAAAAAAAAAAAGAGAGAAAAAGAAGGAAAAAGAGGAGGAAAAAAAAAAAGCAGCATTAGTGCATCATGTAAAAGCCGATTTAAATGATTTCATGCAACAGAAAACATATGTACTAGCTCAAACAAATTCAGTTTGCCCTTAAAACCCATTTCCCTCAGACTACCATTGCTTCTGAATGTTCTGTTATGATAATGTGCAGCTATTTCTTCTCCTTATTTTCTTCCTTTTCTATTCTCTTCTTGATTTTACACATTCCACTAACCCAAACCACAGCCAGAAGTCCCAGGGGCAGCGACACCCTACGTGCAGCCTCTGTTT
Organism: Dryobates pubescens; assembly: GCF_014839835.1. Lineage (NCBI taxonomy): Eukaryota > Metazoa > Chordata > Aves > Piciformes > Picidae > Dryobates > Dryobates pubescens. The sequence continues at coordinate 45,028,866 of NC_071616.1, read as the reverse complement.
AGCATCAGGCAGGTTCACTTCACAGATTGATTTCTGGGTATCTTTATTGGCAGATCTTTCAAGCTGGTCAGGTAAAATAAGTTAAGCACAATACCTTAAGCAGCTGAACAGAAAGGAGCTACAGGTGCTTGAATATTCTGGGTTCCTCACTGAATCTTTCCACTGTAACACACTCAAAATCGTCTCCATGCAACAGTAACTCACTGTAGTAGTGGAGCTATGGTAGCTTATATCTGCAGGCAAGGGACTGAATACTAGGAAAACAAAAGACATTTTCCCCCCTGAAAATCCCAAATGATAAACCTGTGCCTGAAAATGATAAAACTTGAAACTGTTCAAGTTATGAAACTCGAAACTGTTGAGAACTAAAAAGTCAAATTAAAATTCTGTACAATAGCTGGGGAAGAAAAACCCCAACCCAACCCAACAACTAAATAAGATGAAATCTTAACTGTCTTAATTTTCTATTTTAACTGAAAGCAAGGCTGTAAGAAAGTCTTGATGTGATTTTTGAAATCATCAAGGCACATAAAAGTATCACCTCAACTGAAAAAAAACCCCTACCAATGTGCACTGCAATGTTCTAAAGACTCTTTCCTTAGGGAAGAGGTCATCAATTTGTGCTTTCAGGAGACTGCTGTCAGCCCTTTCGTGCTACCAGAGAATCTGCTTCACAGAATCACCAAGGTTGACAGAGACCTCAAAGATCATCAAGTCCAACCTGTCCCCACAGACCTCATGACTAAACCATGGCACCAAGTGCCATGTTCAATCCCCTCTTGAACACCTCCAGGGATGGTGATTCCACCACCTCCCCAGGCAGCACATTCCAATGAACAATTACTCTTTCTGGGAAGAACTTTCTCCTCACCTTGAGCCTAAACTTCCCCTGGTGCAGCTTGAGACTGTGTCCTCTTGTTCTAGTGCTGGTTGCCTGGGAGAAGTGAGGGAGAAGATCCACTGTTGTGTCTGATGTCCAAAGGTTCCCTTCAGGTAGTTGTAGAGAGCAAGAAGGTCTCCTCTGAGCCTCCTCTTCTCCAGGCTAAGCAACCCCAGCTCCCTCAGCCTCTCCTCACAGGGCTGTGCTTGAGGTCCCTCCCCAGCCTCGTTGCCCTTCTCTGGACACATTCAAGTGTCTCAATGTACTTCTTAAAGTGAGGGGCCCAGAACTGGACACAGGACTCAAGGTGTGGCCTAACCAGTGCTGAGTACAGGGGCACAATGACTTCCCTGCTCCAACCTGACCACAATGAGCACACATAAATGACTTTTAAAAGTATTTTGTCCTTTCTTGAAGGCTAGTTAAGCAAAGAAAAGAGTAGGAAAAAGTCTCCAGCCCCACAAGCTGCTAGCACTAAGAAATCTCTAACAGAGCACAAACCTGAGCCCCACTACTCCTCCCCTGAGTGGAGATGAGGGTGGAAACAGAATGAGACCCAACTCAGAACTCCAAGAAGGGCTAATACCCACCTCAGGGTACCTCTGATCTTGGTGGTTCCAACAAGGGGCAAACAAAGCTCTCAAATGAATAGGTAAGTACACAGAAAACTTATGCCCATTTGTATGCTTTATTTGTCTTGGGGAATGGAGCCAGTGTGAAGCATTGTTTTATCACGGTTCCATGCCTTTCTTGAGCACCAGGATGCTAATCTTCTTCAGAAGTAACTCACAGAGCTCTTGCACATTGCTCTTTCAGACTTCAGCATGCCAGACAATGGCATCTTACAGCACCTAGAGAGGTCAAGGTAGATTCCTTCCTTAAGTTTAAGAGGAAAAATTCCTAGGTGTGGATGGCCTGGGGGATGGGGAAGAAAACACAAAACACCATTTGGTTTTGAGTCATCAATCTATTGATTAACAAGCCCCATAGAAACTAACACCAAACTTCCCAGACTCATACACACACACACACATATATACATATATAAAATAAATCCTTGCTCTTCACTTTCACCCCTCCTAAAACTCCCCTGAGATCACTTTTTAACTGTTAACTTGGGCTTCCATCCCTGATTTTAGCAACCAGGCAGTGATGGAACACGTTACTTCAATTATTTTCTCAAAATCTGGCTACTTAACAGCCTCAAGTTTGGGGTTAGTTCCACGACCCTGCCTTATCACCTGGGCTTGATGCATTATGCTGTTTTAAATCCCAGAATAACAAACAGCCTTTACCAATTTCCCACATCAGTGCAGGGGCTTCAGTCAGAACCTGGGCTTGATGCATTATGTTGGTTTAAATCCCAGAATAACAAAGTCTTGACCAATTTCCCACACCAGTGTAGGTGCTTCAGGCAGGCTACTAGCACTGAATAAACCTGTGAGTGGTACCATAAAAAGCCACTTACTTTTCTTTTAAAGGTGACTCTGTAAGAGGGGTAAGAACTGAGAGTTACACCTTTCAGCCGCTGCATTTTTTGTGTGCCTTTGTTTACAAAGCTAGCAGAAGCCATCCGGAAAGAAGAAAGATTATAAGTATCTAGAAAGTAGCTGTTTGACAGAGACAGAGACGCTGATAATGAGCGGGTTGCGTCTGTCTTGTTTTGGCTGATCACACAACAGAGAGGTCTGAAGCAAAACAGAAACTCTGGCGATGTTTGTGTGAAGAGGCAGTAGCATGAGGGGGGCGGCAGGAGTTCAGCTGAAGTTCAGGGCAGATGCTGCCATCAGTTTACACTGCAGGAAAGTAAAATTGCTTCCGGATTTACCTCTTCCTCCCCAGCTCAGCAGTGAGCCATGCTGTGGCGCAGAGTCACGATGTCAGCTGGGAAGCAGTCTTTGAGCAGGATACCGCGCTCACGATGGCAGTCCAGCTCCTCAATGAAGCCATACCAGTAGATGACCAAACCAGGGCCAAACCTAAGCAAGGAAAACGCAAAGCAAAGCTGTTTATTTTTACTTTCTTTTTTTTCTGAGTGTCTTTAGGTGAGCTGTAATTTCCCACCCCTGTGATTCCCAGGCAAGTCAATCTGCTAACTCCAACACAAGTTCAATCTGCTCGCTTCAATGCAAAGTACCTCTGCTCACTTCTCCAACCTCTTTGGAGACAATATTTTGATAGATATATATTTTTTTAATATATACATATAT